>NW_021314274.1:0-1266 GCF_002162155.2 Triticum dicoccoides | reverse complement strand
TACCAAAAGCAAAAATATCATCGAGTTCAACATGATTGTCATGATATTATAAGAGTTCATATATAACATCACAAAAGCAAATCACTCTTTGAGATTAAGTTCAGAACGAAGAACACGGACATGAAAGGACAAGTACTAAGAGCAGCATGAACTAGCTAAATCACTCCTGCTAGCTACTCTCTTTCTGGTAAAATAGTATAGAACATGTATAGCTCTCCTGATTCATCATACTGGAGCATGCAGATGAACCTGTCTCCTAATCATGGACTGCGCTTCTCATTGCTGCCCCCTAGTACTTCTCTGCGATCGTTAACAATTTTCCTCCAATCTTTCACTATTAAGCATTCATCGCTTCTAGAAATCCTGAATGCATTCATGTGCAATGCAGGATATCTTGGCCGTAAGCTAACAATTGACATGCGACCTTTAGTCTCGATCCCCTGAGACACAACTGTCATCGGGAGTCCCTGTTGAAGAACATCGTATAGTACTTAATTAATATACTTAGCAATGAAAGTTTAGCAAAAAAATTATGTATGCAAAAGATGCCCTGAGGATTGCTATACTTAGCAATGAAAGTTTACCATCATTCCTAAATAGATGTGACCGTAGTTCAATACCATCACTATTGGTCGCACGTTTTGAGTACTAACATTTCTAAGTGCAGGAAGAAAAATTGTCTTGACAGTATGAAGATCCTCAAGTTATGAAACATAATGACTTATCTCCTTGCAATTTAGTTCAGCTCCGGGACCATAGTAGGTCCTGTCTACCAAGCACCGGACATGTTTGCTTGAATGGAGATAAGCTGTCAATAGAAATTAGTTGTCAATTATTTTTTAATAAGCAATATCAAAGACAAAAATATAGTTGAGAAGAACTCACATAATGGTAGAATTGGAGGCCTCTGCACATCGACCCATATGTCTCTATTACCTTCAACATCATCTTCCGGGCGAATATCAAAGGTGATAACCATACCAGGCTCAAATGCATAAGCCTTGCATACTGCTTGCCAAGTTTTGCATTCAAAATCGGTGTATGTGTGTGCATTGTATACTTTGACGTTGAAAGTATAAACATGCTCAGTTTTCAGGTAAACTCTCTTTACCTCCATAGTTTTCATACCATTGAAACCTAACTTATCCAAGACAAAAATTCTTGCATGACGGGGGATGCGCTAGTAGAATAGTGAAAATTAAAAAATATAAGTCAGACAAATGAAGTATATATAAGTCATGCTTAATTACGGAAACAGACTTGTCG
>NW_021314273.1:0-843 GCF_002162155.2 Triticum dicoccoides | reverse complement strand
GGAGCGACGGGCGCGCGCAGTGGCTGCCGGGGGCGAGCACAAGGCGTGGAGGCGCGGCGAGGGCGCGGTGAGGCGAGGGCGCGGGCAGGTGCGGCGAGGCGAGGAGCGCTTCGGCCGAAGCGTGGCACCGCACGGACGCCGCGGCGAGCGACGGGAGCACGGGCGTGCTAGCTAGTGAGGCGCCGTGTTCGCGTCCTTGCTAGCTTGCCAGCCAGCCGCCCCATTCGCGTGCGTGCTTGCTAGCTAGCTAGCCAGCCGCCGCGTTCGCGTGCATGCGTGCTTGCTAGCTAGCTAGCCGGCCGCTGCCGTGTGCGAGCGCGTGGGCTGCGGCGAGGCGGCCGCGGCGGATGGCGGCCGGCGGGGCACGGCCTGGGCACGAGTGCGGCGAATCCGGACAGCGCTGGTCCTCCTCGTCGACGCCGGCGGCGGCCGTCCGTGAAGTGTTCGATGAAATGTCTAAAGCAGAATACAGTCGGACTTATTTTGGGTTGGGTTGGCCGCGGTGGGCGCCTCGATGGTGGGACGACCGCATGCGGACATGCATGTCCGTTTTTCTAACCCAAACAGACAGAATCCGGCCAAACCGGACGTCCGTTCGAGGTCGTGCGGTGGAGTTGGCCTTAGGCGCCGCCTCGCTCGGCAGTATGGGCTCGGACGCACCGATCTCCTTGCTCCGGTGCCTGGCTGCCCCGCTCTCCTTGCTCCGGCACCTGGCCGCCGATTTCCGTATCCACTCGGCCACCTTCCCAAGCACCAAGGTGCTAACAAGCCGCAGGATTTTCGACCTATTAGTCTTATTCACTGTTTTGCCAAGTTGGTGGCTAAGATTCTTGCAGCTAGACT
>NW_021314272.1:0-1340 GCF_002162155.2 Triticum dicoccoides | reverse complement strand
CCCATTTAGCTTACAAAGCTGGCCCGTTTGACTTGGTCAAAAGTTAACGGGCTGGCCCATGAAAAGCCTGTTAACGGTCTCTTCACAAATAGCCCATTTTACGGCCCGTTAGGCCCTAAAGAAAATCGGCCCAACAACGTCATGTGGGCCGTCGAATATAATACCAGCCCATTTCAATTTCGGCCCACGTATGGCCCACGACGTCTTTCGGCCCATATGAGGCCTTCATATCTTTCGGCCCTTTACAGGCCCACGGTGACTCTAGCCCATAATGAATAGTAATTTTCTTTATACCCGTTAACAGCCCGTGATTTACATGGGCCGTTTCTAGCCCGTGTTAGCTTTCGGCCTATTGACGGCCCAAACGTTCTTGGGCTCCTTTTCGACCCTCGATTACTTCCGGCCCGTTACTGGCATGTTCTCCTAATGGGCCAAATTCGGCCCATGGCAAGAGTCGGGCCGTTACTGGCCTGTTCCCCTAATGGGCCAAATTCGGCCCATGGCAAGAGTCGGCCCGTTACTGGCCTGTTACCCTAATGGGCCAAATTCGGCCCATGGCAAGAGTCAGCCCGTTTCTGGCCTGTTAACTCGTTGCGCCATTTCCAGCCCGTCCTATATTCTGGCCCATTAACGACCCGTTATGCCTGTGACAGAATTAAGCCTTTGCTGTCCTACGGCCTGTTAACGGCGTGTTACCGTGCTGGGCCGATATCAATTACGCTCGATTACAGCCCATGTAGACCCATTTATCCGACGGCCCGAGGCCCACCGATTACAGGCCCATTTATCGACGGCCCGTAGGAGACCCATGGATCCTACGGCCCGTATATGGCCCATGGTAGTTGCGGCCACTAGCAAACCAGGGAAAAAGAAGACTAGGAAATAAATAAGGCCGAAACTAACGCTAGGCTATTAAGGCGATTGCACAGATTACATCCACTCGGCATCAAAGATCGCCACCAGTGCAAATATAGGGAACACCCTACACTATACAAAAATGGCTTGCTGTTTTGTATCGCACCAAAACAAATTACAACTATATAACAAAAGGAAGGTTGGCATAAAACTTAACAGTCTAGCAGATAAATGCACCACCAGAAGTTCAGAAGCTCAGTTCATTTGACCTGACTGTTACGTTTTCATGTTGTATTGTCCGATGGAGCACCATAACCCTCGCCTTCATTTCCCCTAGGCTCCTGAACAACATAGCAAATGTCTGATAGTCTAGTTTCAAAACCATGCATATCCTGACGACATTGAGCAATGTTTCTCCTTGTTTCACAAAGGGTCTCTGTTAGGGAATGGACTTGTGTCTGGAGCGCAGATAAAGCATTGCTTTG
>NW_021314271.1:0-1179 GCF_002162155.2 Triticum dicoccoides | reverse complement strand
GCACTGATGGCTTTGTTGACAAGTTTCTGAAAAGATGTGCACTCATGCAGACGGAGGTCGCGGCGAAGCTCAGGACTAAGGCCCTTACGGAACCTTGCTTGCTTCTTGGCATCAGTAGACACTTCCTCAGTTGCATATCGTGCGAGATTACCAAACTCCCTGCTGTAAGCATCCACAGAGAGTCGGCCTTGGGTGAAACTGCAAAATTCTTCACGTTTACGGTCCATGAGACCCTCCGGAATGTGATGTTCACGGAAAGCCTCACTGAACTCAGCCCAAGTAGTGACATGGCCCGCCGGGCGCATAGCTCCATAATTCTCCCACCATAGACTGGCGGGGCCTTCAAGATGATATGCAGCAAAGGTGACCTTGTCAGCCTCCGCTACCAGTGCGGAACGCAGTTTGTGAGAGATACTGCGAAGCCAGTCATCAGCGTCGAGAGGCTCGACGGAGTGGTGAAACGTGGGTGGATGTAATTTGATAAAATCACTGAGTGACACCACGTTAGTCCTCTGATGGTGTGCTGTGTTCTGTTCAATACGCTCCAACAAACGGTTGGTCTCCCGCTTGTTTCTCTCAGCTTCCATCATAACCTCGGCTAGTGAAGGAGGATGAGGCAGATTTACATCCCTGGCTTCACTGCCTTCGGCCTGCTCTTGAGAAGCAGGGTTAGCGCGCGTGTTGACCATCCTAGGTAAACAAGACAATGATTTAGTCAGGATGATAAAATTCCGACATAGGATAAGAATGCAAGGAATAACTCGAAATGCAAGATGATCATCCGTATGACATGGTAAAAACAGAACTGCTTCTTTTATTCCATCGTCATACACACCATACAGAGTTTAGTACAAGACCAAACAAAGTACTATTACGGTGAAAAGAGGATTACATCTCATCGGAGGCATTCCAAGCTCCTATACATTATTTTTCTACACCTCCGGAAGGAGTACAAACTAGGTCATATCCCACGAGTCACGCGGGACGATAGACGACACAGCTAGTGCGAACTAGTGATACTACCACTAACTCAGACCGATCCGTAGTAGTCCTCGTAAAAGTCACCTCCATAGCCTGGGAGCTCAACATGATCATCCGGAAACAGACGATCTCGCGGAGCTTGTGGACCATAGGGGCTAGGATGAGGCCTTGGACCAACAAACGGTGGCCTGCGGGGAC
>NW_021314270.1:0-513 GCF_002162155.2 Triticum dicoccoides | reverse complement strand
GCGGCGTCCGGGCGGCGTCCGGGCGGTGAGGAGAGGGCGAGGGAGGGAGAGGGCAAGGGCGAGAGCGAGGGCGAGGGCAGCGGCGGCGGCGGCGGTGGATCGAGAGGGAGAGAACTGGCGAGGGGGATCGGGCGAAGGGGGATCGGGCGAAGGGGGGATCGGGCGAAGGGGGGCCACAATACTAATGGCGCACCTCACCGTGGTGCGCCATTAGTATTTTTTTTTATTTCAGCTCGAGCCAAAAGGTTATGTAGTACCAGAACCTATCTATGTCAAGCCCACTCTACTAGCTCGATTGGTCAGCAGCCAGTTCTCACACCAGGAGGTCCTGGGTTCGACTCCCAGGCTCCACAAATTTTTTTTAGCATTTAGAAAGCTGTTTGATACTTATTTATGTTTAAATATGTTCAAACTTGTTTAAATAATAACAGTAATATTTTTTTTATAAGACAGTAGCATTTAAAAAGCTGTTTGATACTAATTTTTTTTATAAGACGGTGCGCGGGGTGCGGG
>NW_021314269.1:0-1217 GCF_002162155.2 Triticum dicoccoides | reverse complement strand
GCTTTGCTTTCACCGGATCTACCTTCTCCTCCGGAGGTGGATGTATCTTTGCTTTCACCCCTTCAAAGAACTCCTTCACTTGGGCCTGCACGATCGTATTGTTTTCCTCCTTGGTCCTCTCGTACGGTAACTTCTCTAGAGGCTTTAGAGGTGGACCGTATCTGTATTGCCTCTCTCTTCTTGTGCTGCTAGACGCCGGAGCAGACGGAGCGGCTGCGGCGTCTGTCTTCTTTCGTGCTTGCTTACGAGGCGGAGGAGAAGGACTACGACGCGTCGGAGCAGCCGGGGCGGCGGCGGGTCTCTTCCGCCCTTGCTGGCGAGGCGGAGAAGGAGGAGGCGGAGTGCCGTCACGCGCCGGAGAAGGAGGCGGAGTGCCGCCACGCGTGCCCTGATCGTCACTCGCCGAAGGAGGAGGCGGTGGAGGAGGCGGAGTGCCGCCACGCGTGCCCTGATCGTCACTCGCCGGAGGAGGAGGCGGTGGAGGAGGCGGAGTGCCGCCACGCGTGCCCTGATCGTCACTCGCCGGAGGAGGAGGCGGTGGAGGAGGCGGAGTGCCCTGACTCGCCGGAGGAGGAGGAGGAGGCGGAGGCGTCCAGTTCAGAAGGTCGATGAGCTCCTTCCGCCATAGGCATGGAGTCTTCAGAGCAGAACCCAGCCTAGTCTCCCCTTCACCGGTAGGGTGCTCAAGCACGAGGTCCTCAAATCCCTCTGTTATTTCATCCACCATCACCTTAGCAAATCCTTTTGGAATCGGCTGGCAGTGATAAGTTGTGCCGGGTCCACTAGGATAAACTTGGCCAACAGCATCCACGGGATAGCATCGCGCCATAATGTGGCAATTTTGAGACTCCGTGATACCATCCACGGGATAGCATCCACGGGATAGCTGGCAGGAGCCGTCAAGACATGCTCCGGCTGAAGCAGCTCGGTGGAAGCAACGCTGCTTCTCCGCTGAGATGGCGGGGTAGCTTCGGGGGAAGCTTCGGCATGTCGTTTGTTGCGATCTCTGCTTCTCGTTCCTCTTCTCGATCCTCTAACCCCATTACCCTTCCAAGCAGCGCCTGCATTTGGTCCTGCTCCAGTTTCTTCCTACTCTCATGGGTTTTGTAACCCCCTGCGTCCGGAAAACCAACCTTCCACGGAAGGGAGCCTGGCATGCCTCGTGTCCGTCCAGGGTGCTCGGGATTCCCAAGGGCCATTGTGAGCTTGTCCTTCTC
>NW_021314268.1:0-1509 GCF_002162155.2 Triticum dicoccoides | reverse complement strand
TCTTTCGCATATGCTATGCGGGTGAAATGATGATACCATGCCAGGTTTCAACATTTTCACATTTTATTTTGTAGTGATTTTCAATTTCACGGTCATTTAGCTCTCTAAACAATTAGGTAAGTGACTGAAAAACAACAAATGAAGTCAGAACATGTTGGAAATTGATGATGTCGCTTTGAATGCTGCATACTGAACACAAAAGAAGTCTGGAGTTCAAATAAGTTTAAAAAACATTGAAGTGTCCGTGTAACTGATGAGTTCTCGTCCAAAACCCTGATACTCTGAAAGAGATTGTCCAGTTTGTACATGAAGTGTGTCCAGTTTTTTCCGTGACCCTCTCTACTCTTTCGCACTTGCTATGCAGGTGAAATGATGATACCATGCCAAGTTTCAACATTTTCACAGTTCATTTTGTAGTAATTTTCAATTTCACGGTCATTTGGCTCTCTAAACAATTAGGTAAATGACTGAAAAACAACAAATGATGTCAGAACATGTTGGAAATTGATGATGTCGCTTTGAATGCTGCATACTGAACACAAAAGAAGTCCGGAGTTCAAATAAGTTTAAAAAACATTGAAGTGCCCGTGTAACAGATGAGTTCTCTTCCGAAGTCGTTCTCCGAAAGAGATTGTCCAGTTTGTACAGGAAGTGCGTCCAGTTTTTGCCGTGACCCTCTCTACTCTTTCGGACATGCTATGCGGGTGAAATGATGATACCATGCCAAGTTTCAACATTTTCACAGTTCATTTTGTAGTGATTTTCAATTTCACAGTCATTTAGCGCTCTAAATAATTAGGTAAATGACTGAAAAACAACAAATGATGTCAGAACATGTTGGAAATTGATGACGTGTCTTTGAATGCTGCATACTGAACACAAAAGAAATCCGGAGTTCAAATAAGTTTAAAAAACATTGAAGTGCCCGTGTAACAGATGAGTTCTCGTCCTAAACCTTGATACTCCGAAAGAGATTGTCCAATTTGTACACGAAGTGCGTCCAGTTTTTGCCATGTCCCTCTCCACTCTTTCGCACATGCTATGCGGGTGAAATGATGATACCATGCCAAGTTTCAACATTTTCATAGTTCATTTTGTAGTGATTTTCAATTTTACGATCATTTAGCTCTCTAAACAATTAGGTAAATGACTGAAAAACAACAAATAATGTCAGAACATGTTGGAAATTGATGACGTCACTTTGAATGCTGCATACTGAACACAAAAGAAGTCCGGAGTTCAAATAAGTTTAAAAAACATTGAAGTGCCCGTGTAACAGATGAGTTCTCGTCCGAAACCCTTCTCCAAAAGAGATTGTCCAGTTTGTATATGAAGTGCGTCCAGTTTTTGCCGTGACCCTCTCTGCTCTTTCGCACATGCTATGCGGTTGAAATGATGATTCCATGCCAGGTTTCAACATTTTCACGGTTTATTTTGTAGTGATTTTCCATTTCACGGTCGTTTAGCTCTCTAAACAATTAGGTAAATGACTGAAAAACAACAAATCAT
>NW_021314267.1:0-1307 GCF_002162155.2 Triticum dicoccoides | reverse complement strand
GTTGGGTTCCACCATATTATCAACGTGAATTGCTTCAGAAATTGCAGCGTTTAAGACAAGGGAAAAATTCTGTAGAAGAATATTATCAGGAATTACAAACTGGCATGATTAGATGTGGTATTGTTGAGGAGAATGAAGCTATGCTTGCACGTTTTCTGGGTGGATTAAATAGAGAGATTCAGACCATTCTAGACTATAAGGAGTATACTAATATCACTCGTTTATTCCATCTTGCTTGTAAAGCTGAACGTGAAGTGCAGGATCGACAAGCATTGGGGCGAACTAACTTTTCTGCAGGCCGACCTTCATCATGGACACCACGTGCATCTTCTACTTCAACTGCACCAGCACCTCCATCCGGTGCCACCTCCAGCTGTGATACAAGAAAACAGGCACAACCACCATTATCTGCCAAGAGCGCACCTGCGGGGCCTGCACAGCGTTCTTCTTCTTCCATGACATCAACAGGGCACACAAGTGATATTATTTGTCGTCGTTGTAAGGGAGGAGGTCATTATGCGAGAGAATGCAAATCTCCGCGTGTGATGATTGCTACCGCGGATGGTGGATATGAGTCCGCTAGTGACTATGATGAGGAGACATTGGCTCTTATTACACGTGAAGAACATGGTGGAGATGATTCTGATCATGAGACGCAATACATGGCTCCTGAAGACGCTGACAGGTATGAATGTTTAGTTGCTCAACGTGTTTTGAGTGTGCAGGTCACACAAGCTGAGCAAAATCAGAGGCACAATTTGTTCCATACCAAGGAAGTTGTGAAGGAACGTTCTGTGCGCGTCATAATAGACGGAGGGAGCTGCAACAACTTGGCTAGCATGGAGATGGTGGAGAAGCTTTCTCTCACCACAAGACCACATCCATATCCTTACTACATCCAATGGTTCAACAACAGCGGCAAGGTTAAGGTAACACGTACTGTTCGTGTGCATTTTAGTATCTCTACATATGCTGATTATGTTGATTGTGATGTGGTACCTATGCAAGCATGTTCCTTATTACTTGGTAGACCATGGCAATTTGATAAAAACTCTGTACACCATGGTAGAAACAATCACTATACTCTTGTTCATAAGGATAAAAATATTACTTTGCTTCCTATGACTCCTGATTCCATTTTGAAAGATGATATTAATAGAGCTAATAAAGCAAAACAGGAGAAGAATATGAGTGAAAATCAGATTGTGGCAAAAGAATTTGAGCAACAAATGAAGCCTAATAATAAACCATCTAGTGTTGCTTCTGAAATTAAATTGAAAAGTGCATGTTTATTTGCCACCAAATCT
>NW_021314266.1:0-2528 GCF_002162155.2 Triticum dicoccoides | reverse complement strand
TTGCCTCATATTGAATTTGCTTATAATCGTTCATTGCATTCTACTACTAAGATGTGCCCTTTTGAAGTTGTGTATGGTTTCCTACCTCGTGCACCTATTGATTTGTTGCCTCTTCCATCTTCGGAGAAGGTTAATTTTGATGCTAAACAATGTGCTGAATTGATTTTAAAAATGCATGAGTTAACTAAGGAAAACATTGAGCGTATGAATGCTAAATATAAACTTGCTGGAGATAAGGGTAGAAAACATGTTGTGTTTGCACCTGGAGATCTTGTTTGGTTACATTTGCGTAAGGATAGATTTCCGGATTTGCGCAAATCAAAGTTAATGCCACGTGCTGATGGTCCCTTTAAGGTGTTAGAGAAAATAAATAATAATGCATATAAACTTGAGCTGCCTGCAGATTTTGGGGTTAGTCCCACTTTTAACATTGCAGATTTGAAGCCTTATTTGGGTGAGGAAGATGAACTTCCGTCGAGGACGACTTTATTTCAAGAAGGGGAGGATGATGAGGACATCAATACAATTGTTACACCCACAGCCCCTGCTGCTATAAATACTGGACCAATTACTAGAGCTCGCGCACGCCAACTAAATTACCAGGTATTTTTGTTTCTTGGTAATGATTCTAATGTTCATGAGAATATGATGCTGCCTAAATGGGATACATTTGTTTTGCTTACAAATGAAGCGCCTAGCTTTGGAGAAGGATGAACATTGGATTAAGAACAAGCATGGAGATGATGGCATGCGCAAGGGGAACAAGAACGGAGTTACAAGTGATGATTTCAGGACTTTGAAGCCACCATAATGGGTGCATGAAGCCTTGGACGAAATATACAAGATGCCACTTCATAAATTTTGTCCCGAGGCTATTATAGGTGTTGCGTCACCTTATTATTGGGCCAGGTCCATGTAATTTCGAAATACATAAGTATAGGCTATTTTTAGAGTCCGTATGTGTGGGGAAACAAGAGATAGGGTTGATTTCGGACCCCTCCACCAAGGGTCACGAAATTCCCCCCTCTTCCTCCATATATACAGCCCTTAGGGCATCGTTTAGACTTTGGGTTTTGTTTAGATTAAAAGTTCGCCATAGCTGCAACTTCGCATACTTCGTTTGTGTTCAACGACCAGACAAAGGCGTCACAGAACCCCACCTTGATCAATAAAGCTTTCATCTTATATTCGCAATATCCAGATTGCAATCTCAGTTTCTTGCTTGTTCTTCGTTTGCTCGCAGGAAACAGACCCTCGTGGTAAGGTTGATCGTGCTCCGGCGTGGTCAATAACCTCTCGGAGTTGGTTTAGCGATTGCTAAGGCGCGACGTCCTCGCACGTTCGTAGTCGGATCGTCAAAGTCGACTGCCACCAAAGCGATATCCATCCTCTCATCGAAAGACGAGATAGCAGCTCGTTCTACAGCCTTGGTCTTCTTCACATCAAAGGGAGATGGAAGAATTGGAGTTGGTGTTGGCGCAAGAGGAGCTGAGGAATCTGGATGAACTTCCTTAGGCGCAACTGATGCAGTTGCCCTGATCTCTTCAGTTTCTTCAGGCGCACCACTAGTGGATGCCCTGGCAATTTCTTCAGCGGCTGGAATGGGATCATCAGCCCTGGAACTAGCATGTTCTTTAGCAGGCTGAAAGTCATCAGCGATGCTGGCATGTTCTTCAGCAGGCTGAGCAGAGTCTGCAGCCTGAAGATTTTCTTGTTGCGATGGGGCTGCAACATTTGTGAATTTCTTCGTCAGATTGACGAATCTTACTTTAGCTCCTTGCCAATCAGCATAGTAGGCATCAAAGTCTTTGCTGAGGTCTTGAATTTCAGACTGAGCCTGGAGAAGTTCCTCAGGTGTCATTCTGACAACGTTTTTCTTCAGGAGCTTCTCCTTTCTGTATTGAGCTTTCCTGATCTCTCTTGCCTTTTCAAACTTCCATTTCTCTTCAGTGATGAAATGGGTCAACATGTGACTTTGACCAGGGGTCAGATGAAAATCAGGCATAGGGGTGTTAGGATCCTTGTGCCAGAGATCAATGTAATCGAGGATTTTTCTCGGATCTAAAAGCAGTGGCACAGATGTGCCTTTGGCTCTAGCGGTCTTCACCTGTCTGTCTCTGATGATTTCTGCAAGTTCATCATCAGAAGCTTCATCATTAGAAGGCACATGGAATGCGACCCGTTTCTTCTTTGGACTTGGCCGAGGACCTCGTCCAGCTGTTGCTTTGGTCTTCAACAGTGTGGGGCCTGATGAGGAATTTGGTGCAGCTGAGGAACTTGCTGAAATACCAGAGGCAATCGAGAAACCAGCAGTCCTTTGACATGTAGCCAGATGCACAGGAGCTGAGGACTTTGATGGAGCAGTAGCAGTGTGAGGAATTTGCCGTGAGGGCATTGCGGAGGAACTTGGCCGTGAGGGCGCTGTTGGTGAAGCACTTGGCTTACGAACATGCTTCTTTGGCATGGATTTTCTCGGTTTGACCGAGGCCTCAGTAGCAGTAGCAGTGGCAGAATCCTCATTGAATTTC
>NW_021314265.1:0-1828 GCF_002162155.2 Triticum dicoccoides | reverse complement strand
TTGGAGAAGGATGAACATTGGATTAAGAACAAGCATGGAGATGATGGCATGCGCAAGGGGAACAAGAACGGAGTTACAAGTGATGATTTCAGGACTTTGAAGCCACCATAATGGGTGCATGAAGCCTTGGACGAAATATACAAGATGCCACTTCATAAATTTTGTCCCGAGGCTATTATAGGTGTTGCGTCACCTTATTATTGGGCCAGGTCCATGTAATTTCGAAATACATAAGTATAGGCTATTTTTAGAGTCCGTATGTGTGGGGAAACAAGAGATAGGGTTGATTTCGGACCCCTCCACCAAGGGTCACGAAATTCCCCCCTCTTCCTCCATATATACAGCCCTTAGGGCATCGTTTAGACTTTGGGTTTTGTTTAGATTAAAAGTTCGCCATAGCTGCAACTTCGCATACTTCGTTTGTGTTCAACGACCAGACAAAGGCGTCACAGAACCCCACCTTGATCAATAAAGCTTTCATCTTATATTCGCAATATCCAGATTGCAATCTCAGTTTCTTGCTTGTTCTTCGTTTGCTCGCAGGAAACAGACCCTCGTGGTAAGGTTGATCGTGCTCCGGCGTGGTCAATAACCTCTCGGAGTTGGTTTAGCGATTGCTAAGGCGCGACGTCCTCGCACGTTCGTAGTCGGATCGTCAAAGTCGACTGCCACCAAAGCGATATCCATCCTCTCATCGAAAGACGGGACAGCAGCTCGTTCTACAGCCTTGGTCTTCTTCACATCAAAGGGAGATGGAAGAATTGGAGTTGGTGTTGGCGCAAGAGGAGCTGAGGAATCTGGATGAATTTCCTTAGGCGCATCTGATGCAGTTGCCCTGATCTCTTCAGTTTCTTCAGGCGCACTACTAGTGGATGCCCTGGCAATTTCTTCAGCGGCTGGAATGGGATCATCAGCCCTGGAACTAGCATGTTCTTTAGCAGGCTGAAAGTCATCAGCGGTGCTGGCATGTTCTTCAGCAGGCTGAGCAGAGTCTGCAGCCTGAAGATTTTCTTGTTGCGATGGGGCTGCAACATTTGTGAATTTCTTCGTCAGATTGACGAATCTTACTTTAGCTCCTTGCCAATCAGCATAGTAGGCATCAAAGTCTTTGCTGAGGTCTTGAATTTCAGACTGAGCCTGGAGAAGTTCCTCAGGTGTCATTCTGACAACGTTTTTCTTCAGGAGCTTCTCCTTTCTGTATTGAGCTTTCCTGATCTCTCTTGCCTTTTCAAACTTCCATTTCTCTTCAGTGATGAAATGGGTCAACATGTGACTTTGACCAGGGGTCAGATGAAAATCAGGCATAGGGGTGTTAGGATCCTTGTGCCAGAGATCAATGTAATCGAGGATTTTTCTCGGATCTAAAAGCAGTGGCACAGATGTGCCTTTGGCTCTAGCGGTCTTCACCTGTCTGTCTCTGATGATTTCTGCAAGTTCATCATCAGAAGCTTCATCATTAGAAGGCACATGGAA
The DNA here is from genome assembly GCF_002162155.2 of Triticum dicoccoides. NCBI lineage: Eukaryota > Viridiplantae > Streptophyta > Magnoliopsida > Poales > Poaceae > Triticum > Triticum dicoccoides. Next base: position 355 of record NW_021314265.1, on the reverse strand, counting down.
TGCGACCCGTTTCTTCTTTGGACTTGGCCGAGGACCTCGTCCAGCTGTTGCTTTGGTCTTCAACAGTGTGGGGCCTGATGAGGAATTTGGTGCAGCTGAGGAACTTGCTGAAATACCAGAGGCAATCGAGAAACCAGCAGTCCTTTGACATGTAGCCAGATGCACAGGAGCTGAGGACTTTGATGGAGCAGTAGCAGTGTGAGGAATTTGCCGTGAGGGCATTGCGGAGGAACTTGGCCGTGAGGGCGCTGTTGGTGAAGCACTTGGCTTACGAACATGCTTCTTTGGCATGGATTTTCTCGGTTTGACCGAGGCCTCAGTAGCAGTAGCAGTGGCAGAATCCTCATTGAATTTC
>NW_021314264.1:924-1664 GCF_002162155.2 Triticum dicoccoides | reverse complement strand
CGAAACCCTGATACTCCGAAAGAGTATGTCCAGTTTGTACACGAAGTGCGTCCAGTTTTTGTCGTGACCCTCTCTACTCTTTCGCGCATGCTATGCGGGTGATATGATGATACCATGCCAAGTTTCAACATTTTCAGGAATCATTTTGTAGTGATTTTCAATTTCACGGTCATTTAGCTCTCTAAACAATTAGGTAAATGACCGAAAAACAACAAATGATGTCAGAACATGTTGGAAATTGATGACGTCACTTTGAATGCTGCTTACTAAACACAAAAGAAGTCCGGAGTTCAAATAAGTTTAAAAAACATTGAAGTGGCCGTGTAACAGATGAGTTCTCGTCCGAAACCCTGATACTCCGAAAGAGTATGTCCAGTTTGTACACGAAGTGCGTCCAGTTTTTGCCGTGACCCTCTCTACTCTTTCGCGCATGCTATGCGGGTGATATGACGATACCATGCCAAGTTTCAACATTTTCAGGATTCATTTCGTAGTGGTTTTCAATTTCAGGGTCATTTAGCTCTCTAAAACAATTAGGTAAATGACCGTAAAACAACAAATGATGTCATAACATGTTGGAAATTGATGACGTCGCTTTGAATACTGCATACTGAACACAAAAGAAGTCCGGAGTTCAAATAAGTTTAAAAAACATTGAAGTGGCCGTGTAACAGATGAGTTCTCGTCCGAAACCCTGATACTCCGAAAGAGTTTGTCCAGTTTATACATGAAGTGCGTCC
>NW_021314264.1:0-870 GCF_002162155.2 Triticum dicoccoides | reverse complement strand
CATTCCAAGTGTCAACATTTTCAGGATTCATTTTGCAATGATTTTCAATTTCACGGTCATTTAGCTCTCTAAACAATTAGGTAAATGACCGAAAAACAACAAATGATGTTAGAACATGTTGGAAATTGATGACGTCACTTTGAATGCTGCTTACTAAACACAAAAGAAGTCCGGAGTTCAAATAAGTTTAAAAAAATTGAAGTGGCCTTGTAACAGATGAGTTCTCGTCCGAAACCCTGATACTCTAAAAGAGTTTGTCCAGTTTGTACACGAAGTGCGTCCAGTTTTTGCCGTGACCCTCTCTACTCTTTCGCGCATGCTATGCGGGTGATATGACGATACCATGCCACGTTTCAACATTTCCAGGATTCATTTTGTAGTGATTTTCAATTTCATGGTCATTTAGCTCTCTAAAACAATTAGGTAAATGACTGAAAAACAACAAATGATGTCATAACATGTTGGAAATTGATGACGTTGCTTTGAATACTGCATACTGAACACAAAAGAAGTCTGGAGTTCAACTAAGTTTAAAAGACATTGAAGTGGCCGTGTAACAGATGAGTTCTCGTCCGAAACCCTGATACTCCGAAAGAGTATGTCTAGTTTGTACACGAAGTGCGTCCAGTTTTTGCCGTGACCCTCTCTACTCTTTCGCGCATGCTATGCGGGTGATATGATGATACCATGCCAAGTTTCAACATTTTCAGGATTCATTTTGTAGTGATTTTCAATTTCACGATCATTTAGGTCTCTAAAACAATTAGGTAAATGATCAAAAAACAACAAATGATGTCAGAACATGTTGGAAATTGATGACGTCGCTTTGAATGCTGCATACTGAACACATAAGAAGTCCGTAGTTCAAAT
>NW_021314263.1:0-1298 GCF_002162155.2 Triticum dicoccoides | reverse complement strand
CATACTTTGTTTTCATACATGGATCCTATCTCAGATTTCATGGCCTCTAGCCATTTTGCGGAATCTGGGCTTATCATCGCTTCCTCATAGTTCGTAGGTTCATCATGGTCTAGTAACATGACTTCCAGAATAGGATTTCCGTACCACTCTGGTGCGGATCTTACTCTGGTAGACCTACGAGGTTCAGTAGAAACTTGATCTGAAGTTTCATGATCAATATCATTAGCTTCCTCACTAATTGGTGTAGTTGTCACAGGAACCGGTTCTTGTGATGAACTACTTTCCAATAAGGGAGTAGATACAGTTATCTCATCAAGTTCTACTTTCCTCCCACTCACTTCTTTCGAGAGAAACTCCTTCTCTAGAAAGGATCCGATTTTAGCAACGAAAATCTTGCCTTCAGATCTGTGATAGAAGGTGTACCCAATTGTCTCCTTTGGGTATCCTATGAAGACACATTTCTCCGATTCGGGTTCGAGCTTATCTGGTTGAAGTTTCTTCACATAAGCATCGCAGCCCCAAACTTTGAGAAACGACAACTTTGGTTTCTTGCCAAACCACAGTTCATAAGGTGTCGTCTCAACGGATTTTGATGGTGCCCTATTTAACGTGAATGCGGCCGTCTCTAAAGCATAACCCCAAAACGATAGCGGTAAATCGGTAAGAGACATCATAGATCGCACCATATCAAGTAAAGTACGATTACGACGTTCGGACACACCATTTCGCTGTGGTGTTCCAGGTGGCGTGAGTTGCGAAACTATTCCACATTGTTTCAAATGTAAACCAAACTCGTAACTCAAATATTCTCCTCCACGATCAGATCTTAGAAACTTTATTTTCTTGTTACGATGATTTTCTACTTCACTCTGAAATTCTTTGAACTTTTCAAATGTTTCAGACTTGTGCTTCATCAAGTAGATATACCCATATCTGCTCAAATCATCTGTGAAGGTGAGGAAATAACGATATCCGCCACGAGCCTCAACATTCATCGGACCACATACATCTGTATGTATGATTTCCAACAAATCTGTTGCTCTCTCCATAGATCCGGAGAACGGTGTTTTGGTCATCTTGCCCATGAGGCACGGTTCGCAAGTACCAAGTGATTCATAATCAAGTGATTCCAGAAGTCCATCAGTATGGAGTTTCTTCATGCGTTTTACACCGATATGACCTAAACGGCAGTGCCACAAATATGTTGCACTATCATTATCAACTCTGCATCTTTTGGCTTCAACATTATGAATATGTGTATCACTACTATCGAGATTTAATAAAAATAGACCACTCTT
>NW_021314262.1:0-1467 GCF_002162155.2 Triticum dicoccoides | reverse complement strand
ACCCGGTTTGATCCAGCGTCTATGTAGTTCAGACCCCACTGCCAGACCATTACGAACAAGTCGCCACATGTGGATTTTAGCTTTCCCCGGAGCATTAGTACTCCAAATGCCAAGGTAACCTTTATGTCGCTGCACTGAGCTTGACGAGCCTGGCTGTCCAGCTCTCGCAAGTTTCCTCGACATGGCCAAGTGATAGGCAGACTTAACATTGAAAATTTCATTCTTAGTGTAGTTCCAGGCTTGGTAGTCCTCCACCCCCACTCCTCCAACAGCGATCTGCAGAATATCCCGGGCATCCGAAGGCGAGAACATGGCCGCAACTTTGGCCTCATCCCATCCATTTGCCTGATTTGAGAGCAGGTGAGCCACCTTAGTCGTGCCTGGGAGGAACGCTTGCCCCAGTGGTCTCAAGAAACCAGACCGCGGGATCCAGTTGTCATGGTGGATATTATAGACGATCGATCCATCCCCTACTCGCCAAACCAGCCCTTCCCTCAGCAAGTCCCTTCTATGCAACAAGCTTCTGAACGTGAAGGAAGCGTTGGCCGGGCAAGTAGCGGACATAATAGAACAGTCCTTGAAGTAACGAGCCTTCAGCACCCTCGCGACCAAAGAATTGGGCACCGTGAGGAGACGCCACGCTTGTTTGCTAACAGAGCTTGGTTGAAAGCTTCGGGTTGTCGGAACCCCAGACCACCCTCACGCTTGGAGGTACACATTTTGTCCCACGCAATCCAATGCACCTTCATCTCACCATTCCTCGCACCCCACCAGAATTTTGAGGAGATAGAAGTCAGATTCCAGCATATTTTCTTTGTGAGGTGGAAACAACTCATGGTGAGCGTAGGGGTAGCTTGGAGTCCGGATTTAACCAACACTTCCCTAGCCTTGTTTGACAAACCCTGTCCCTTCCATCCAGTAACCTTTCCCTTGGAACTCTCCATCACATATCTGAAAGCACCATCCTTCAATCTTCCCACTTGGGTAGGAAGACCGATATATCTCTCGCTAAGTGCCTCGGATTGGATGCCAATATCAGTTTTCAATTGGTCTTTCACATCATTCTGACACCCCCTCCCAAAGAAGATAGAAGATTTCTGCAGATTCACCTTCTGCCCCGAAGTACGCTCATATTTTCGAAGGATCTCCTTGAGAGCAGCCATGTTATCTCGTGAGCCTTCCAAAAAGACAATGCTATCGTCCGCAAAAAGAAGATGTGTGACATGGGGGCCAGTGCTCCCAAAAGTCACCCCTTTAATGATCCGGTCCTCCTAAGCTTTCTTCAATAAGGCAGAGAAGCCCTCAGCACAGAAAAGAAACAGGTAGGGGCTCAGTGGATCACCCTGTCGCAAACCTCGTGAAAGAAGAAAAGCTCTCGAAGAAACCCCATTAAGTTTGACACAAAAACATGCAGACGAAACACAACGCATGATCACCTCAATCCATTGGGAAGCAAAGCCAAACTTT
>NW_021314261.1:0-736 GCF_002162155.2 Triticum dicoccoides | reverse complement strand
GACGCTGCTTCTCTAGGGTTTGGGATCGCCTCGACACAACGCTTCAAGGGTTTGGGGTGGCCTCGACGACAACGCTCTTTTAACTTGGTAAATTTGGGTGGCCTCGAGAGTTTTGGTCGAGCGAGAGGGCCGAGGGGGGTGCTGCCGTTGTATAGGTTATCACGGTCGAGAGGGGGTATATATATCGACCGCCCCTCATGTCGAAGTTATCTCGAGGGGGCGGCGACGGCGAAGGCGAGCAGCCTGACGGCGACAGACCCGATAAAACATAAGAAAATGAAGAAGAAATAAAAAAGGAGAAGTGGAAAGGAATAGAGGAGAAGATCGAAGAAAAAAAAAGAAAAAAAAAGAGGAGAAGAAGAAAGGAATAGAGGAGAAGAAGAAAAAATAGGATTCTATTTTTTCTTCGTCTCCTCTATTCCTTTCTTCTTCTCCTCTTCCTTTTCTTCTTTTTTGTTCTTCTTATTTATTTCTCCTCTATTACTTTCTTTCTTCTTCTCCTCTTCTTTTTCTTCTTCTCCCTCGAGAAAGAAAAATAATTAAGAAAAAGGAAGAAAAGAGGAAGAAGGAAGAAGGAAGAAGAAGAAGAAAAAAAAGAAGAAAAAAAAAGAGAAGAAGAAAGGAATAGAGGACAAGTAGAAAAAATAGAATTTTTTTTCTATTTTTTCTTCTTCTCCTCTATTCCTTTCTTCTTCTCCTCTTCTTTTTCTTCTTTTTTCTTCTTCTTATTTATTTC
>NW_021314260.1:0-1032 GCF_002162155.2 Triticum dicoccoides | reverse complement strand
GAGGGCCGTCGGGCGGAGGCGAGGGGGGATCTCCCGATCCAGATCGAGAGAGCGAGAGGGTGAGGTGGATCGGGGGAGTGGGGTGGTCTGCAGATATTTCGGGGCGTGGGAGGGGATAAGGGAGGACGGGGTGGGTTGGGCCTGGTGTAGTGGCCAACTTGGCCAGAGAGAGGGGGGGGCTGGGCCGGCCGGTCGCCAGGAGGGCCGAGAGGCCGGTGAGCTGGGCCGAAGCCCAGGGGGCAGGGGGGTTTTCTTTCTCCTTTTTCTTTCTTTTGCTTTCTATTTGTTCTTTTCTTTTTATTTATTCTTTCCTGTTTTACTTTAGTCACCTCTTATTTTAGTTTCTGTAAAATATATACATAGCATCTAATTTAGTATCTCAGTTTAGTCCGCCGTCACAAAATGTCTAGTCCCCAATTAATTTAGTTTGATAATTTACTAATTAGTAAAGGCATTTAATTATTAGTTTTTATTACTGTTTTATTTATTTCAGTGCCATTAAATACTTTATAAAACTGTGGATTCCCCACCATAATTATTTATGCAATATTTGGCACATATAGAACATTTTAGTTTTAATATTTGAAAACTTTTATTGTTTGCTCGATTTTGTATTTGAAATTCGAACCGGTTTTTGAACTAACCCGAGATTAACTACAGTGACAAAGGTGACGTGGCATCATTAGTGGGGATTACTGTAGCTTAATCACCCGGGCGTCACAATTCTCCTCCACTACAAGAAATCTCGTCCCGAGATTTAAGAGGGGAGCAAGGGGGAAAGGTCTGGTTACGATAATCTAACGGATCTTCTCGAAGAAGTTAATCCCTTTCGTTGATGTCTTCAATCCTTTATTCCGATGCATCATGATAAACTGGTCATCATTTCTTCGGGAACTCCATCGTACTTACGAAAGATAAGGGCCAGCTCACTACGACATAAAGCTTTTAAGGGAAACAATCTGGGGCTAACCCATGAATTAGTATAAGATTATCTCTCGAGTTGAACATATGAAATACCTCGAGAGTAAGGTA
>NW_021314259.1:0-1049 GCF_002162155.2 Triticum dicoccoides | reverse complement strand
GGACGGCGCCGCCGCCAGCACCTGGAGGGGGAAAACGGACTCGTCGGGTCTACACGGAGGGGATCTTGCTGTGGGTCTGGCCCGGATGTTGCTCCAAAGTGTTCCTATGGGCTCACCTAACACAACCGGGTGGGAAGGTCCACTTGTCATAGCCTGTCCGTGCAAAGTCAAAGGGCTAGATCCCATGATCAAACGCTACAGGGTTAGGCGGGACGGGGGCCCTGGGAGGGTAGCAATGCCACCGGAGCGTCGCACCGGGCCCTCATACATGTCGGGTGGTGTGGTGGCATGTCCGAAGAGGCGGCACGCATCTCCGGGGCGTGGCCCCCCTCACGGACGGCGATGACACGGTAGTAGACGTTCTGCGGTAACGATGCGGCGTGAATATTAATAAATACTCGGAGGGCGATAAAATCATGAGTTTTTTACACGACATGGGCACATATGCTATAGGACTGATGGTAATTTTTTCATAATTGTTCGTGATGGAGAAGTATCCGAACAATTCCCTCTACGCGGATTGCTCTTCGCGCGTCTACGACTGTGGCCGGCGGCCTCCGGGGGCTAGCATGCCGCCAAATCTTGCGTAGGCGGCCTCTCACAAGTTTGGAAGTGTTGTTGCGGTTGCAAACGCCCGGCACGGGTCTCCGGGGTGTGCCCCCCCCCCTCACGGACGATGCAGCCGCCGGCACCTGGAGGGGGGAAACGGACGCGTCGGGTCTAAACGGAGGGGATCTTGTTGTGGGTCAGGCCCGGATGTTGCTCCAAAGTGTTCCTATGGTCTGACCTAACACAACCGGGTGGGGAGGTCCGCTGGTCAAAGCCCGTCCGTGCAAAGTCAAAGGGCTAGATCCCGTGGTCAAATGCTACAGGGTTAGGCGGGACGGGGGCCCTGGGGGTAGCAATGCCACCGGAGCGTCGCACCGGCCCCTCATACATGCGGGATGGTGTGGTGGCATGTCCGAAGAGGCGGCACACGTCTCCGGGGTGTGCCCCCCCTCACGGACGGCGCCGCCGCCGGCACCTGGAGGGGGGAAACGGACGTGTCG
>NW_021314258.1:0-1109 GCF_002162155.2 Triticum dicoccoides | reverse complement strand
TTAATGCAGTAAAAGAGAGCAGGAGCGAGAACATGGGATTGTATCGATATGATCAAATGGTTGGTTGCTTGCCTGATGGCTCGATGCACTGATACGGTTCTTCGTTAGGGTAATCACGGTATTCTTCGGAGACAGAACCTGCCGCAGAGAGCACCGATACACAAACATTACCAAACAGTGTGCAACAATATGATGCATGCATGAGACATGGCAAAATGAGTGTATTGGGCTAATGCAACTAAAACCAGAAGGGTTTGAACAAATTTGAATCAAGGATTCAAATTTCAAATTCAAATATGGCCTTTTAAAGTGCTTTTCCTTGTTCTGCTTAAAACATCAATTTAACTTGTTTGATCATGCATGAAAATAGTACAGATGGATTGATTGGATTTTTCTGATCATTTTTCATATATAATTTGTCCAATTTGGAGTTACAGAATAAAAGTTATGAATTTTTGAAGATTAAATTATATTCTGGAATTTCCTGATTTAAATTAAATCCAGAAAATCAATTACTGCGTCAGCCTGACGTCAGTGTGACGTCAGCAGGTCAACGGGACAGGTCTGGGTCAAACCTGACAGTGGGTCCCGCATGTCAGGGTGATTATTTTAATTAAAACTTAATTAAAACTAATCCTGTTTAATTAACAGGGATGGGCCCCACCTGTCATTGACTCAGGGGAGTCAACCAGGGCCCACCCGTGGTCAAACCCGGGTCGGCTGCACCGGCGTTTAGCCGCCGGCGAGCCCGACGCGGCGGCGGGAGTGGTTTTGGTCATTTCGGCCACCAAATGGGCCGCGGAGACCACCGGAGGGGAGCTGAGGACAAACCGCAGCTCTTGGCGGAGTCCGTTGAGGTCGGGGTGGCCGGAGTTGGCGCCGGCGACGACTTTGGCGGCCACCGAGGCTCGGTCGGAGGTGAACTTGGCGCTAGAGGGGTCGGTGAGGCTCGTGGAGTAGCTAGCTAGGTGTTGCGGGACTTGGTGAGTAAGATGGACACCATCTTGTGGCCGGAGTGTGGCCGGAAGCACGTCGGCGACGAGGTCCGCGGCGGTGCGGGCGTGTGATCCTCGTGCGGTGGCTACACGGCTCAGGAATGAGAGAGAGAG
>NW_021314257.1:0-934 GCF_002162155.2 Triticum dicoccoides | reverse complement strand
TTACGTGTCGGTCATCAACACTCACAATTTTGGCCGCGTGGTGCATTTACGTGTCGGTCATCAACACTCACAGTTTTGGCCGATTCTGGCCCGTTTCGTGGACTATTACTCACCGTTTTGGGGCCCCAAAGAGATTTCCATGGTTGTTGAACCCCATGGAGCGCTTACGTGTCGATCATAAACTAGCGCAGTTTGGGCCGATTTTGGCCCGTTTCCTGCACTATTACTCAGTTTTGGGGGTCCCGGAGTGATTTCCACGGTTGACAAACTCCAGGGTGCATTTACGTGTCGGTCAACAACACTCACAATTTAGGCCAATTTCTGGTCCGTTTCGTGCACTATTACTCACCGTTTTGGTGTCCCAGAGCGATTTCCACGATTGACAATCCCCGATGTGCGTTTGCGTGTCTTTCATCAATATTCAAAGGTTTGGCCAATTCTGACGCGATTCGTGGACTATTACTCATCATTTAGGGGTCCCAAAGTGATTTCCATAGTTGTTGAACCCCAAGGTGCATTTACGTGTCGGTCGTCGACACTCATAGTTTTGGCCGATTCTGGCACGTTTCATGGACTATTACTCACTGTTTTGGGGCCCGGAGTGATTCCCATGATTAACGAACCATAGAGTGTGTTTACATGTCGGTCATCAACACTAGCAGTTTTGACCGATTCTGGCCCGTTTCGTGGACTATTACTCATTGTTTTGGGGCCTCGGAGTGATTTCCACGATTGACAAACCCCCGGGTGCGCTTATGTGTCGATTATCAACACTCGCGGGTTTTGTCGATTCTGACCCATTTTGTGGACTATTACTCACCGTTTTGGGGCCCCAAAGCGATTTCCATGGTTGTTGAACCCAAAGGTGCGCTTAAGTGTAGGTCGTCAACAATCGCAGTTTGGGCCGATTCTGGCCTGTTTGTTGGACTATTAC
>NW_021314256.1:0-947 GCF_002162155.2 Triticum dicoccoides | reverse complement strand
TCAATGAGCTTACAAAGAAAGATGTGCCTTTTCTTTGGGGTACCGCACAGGAAGAAGCCTTCACGGTATTGAAAGATAAGTTGACACATGCTCCTTTACTCCAACTTCCTGATTTTAATAAGACTTTTGAGCTTGAATGTGATGCTAGTGGAATTGGATTAGGAGGTGTGTTATTACAAGATGGCAAACCTGTTGCATACTTTTCTGAAAAATTGAGTGGGCCTAGTCTGAATTATTCTACTTATGATAAAGAATTATATGCTCTTGTTCGGACATTAGAAACATGGCAACATTATTTATGGCCCAAAGAATTTGTTATACATTCTGATCATGAATCTTTGAAACATATTAAAAGTCAAGCTAAACTGAATCGTAGACATGCTAAATGGGTTGAATTCATTGAGACTTTCCCTTATGTCATTAAACACAAGAAGGGAAAACAAAATGTTATTGCTGATGCATTGTCTCGTCGCTATACTATGATTTCACAACTTGACTTCAAAATATTTGGTTTGGAGACCATCAAAAATCAATATGTGCATGATGCTGATTTTAAAGATGTAATGCAGAATTGTAAAGAAGGAAGAATGTGGAACAAGTTTGTTGTTAACGATGGATTTGTGTTTCGTGCTAACAAGCTATGCATTCCAGCTAGCTCCGTTCGTCTTTTGTTGTTGCAGGAGGCGCATGGAGGAGGATTAATGGGACACTTTGGCGTGAAGAAGACGGAGGACGTACTTGCTACACATTTCTTTTGGCCAAAGATGAGACGGGATGTTGAGCGTTTTATTGCTCGCTGCACTACATGTCAAAAAGCTAAGTCACGACTCAATCCTCATGGTTTATATATGCCTTTGCCTGTACCTAGTGTTCCTTGGGAGGATATATCTATGGACTTTGTTTTAGGTTTACCTCGAACAAAGAAGGGGAGGGATAGCATATTTGTT
>NW_021314255.1:0-1874 GCF_002162155.2 Triticum dicoccoides | reverse complement strand
GTAGAGCAGACCAGAAGCTGGATTGTAACTTGATCTGCGGAACACAACTACTTTGACCCAATCCTAAATATGGATGAGGTACTGGAGTTTGTTTCTCCTAGTCATTCAGGACGGAATGGCTTGACGGGCCACAAGAGTAATAGGCATCGACAAACGAACGCGCGCATACTCTTGACTATCAATTGATAGACGAAGGTCAGTAGACAACTAAAGAGGGACAACTCAAAGGAACATATAACTTTCTGAGTTGTGGATGCATAAATTAGTATGTCGAACCGAGTTCAACATAATTCTTCCGGATAACCCATGCAGAAAGGTAGAACTGGCAGAGTCACGATTTATGAATGGAGAACTCCTCAAGAGTACTCTAATTGTGATTTTTTTTGATCCAATAAACATCTGCCATAAGTAGTTCATGGTATTTGGAAGAAGAAGATACCACGGACTTCAAGGACTATCCCAAAGGTTAATAATATCCTAAAGGCACTAGCAATTACTATCAACATGAAGTAGGTAGAGTGAATCTTGGGTTCAGAACCCAGGAGTAGAATACCTACTACTAAGTAGCATCACGGGATGCTTCCGAGAATAAAGGCCAGAATCTTCACACTAGGACACAAATCATGGCTAGACCACTAGATGATCCCCTAAGCACTTAGGGTCATAATAATAATTCCAACATATATGTCGAGGCAATAATTACCTCAACACACCGATTAGTGTGGTTAATCTGGCCCATGGGAACATCGGAAACAGAAGGAAGGGATTTGCAAATGCATCGGACTATTTAGAAACCTGGGATGACTCGGACAGCATAACGGCTATAATTGCTCAAAAAGATTTGAGACAATCACAAAAATGGTGGCATAACCACTCAGAAGCACAATATCAAGGTTCCGAGATCAACAATTAACATACGGAAGTAGTAGGAACTGAACTGAGACTTAAATCCAACAATCTTATAAGTCTACTGATTAGTCAGATGTGATCCTAATAGAAAGAAGAGATAGCCTAGTTCTTAATCCCCGCAGAAGAGAAGATGATGACTCAGATCAGAAGGCCATGAGGTATAAGGAGTAAAAAGAGCCTTACGTTCCATCCCACAATCAATTCCCTTATATAACTAAAGAATTTCTAGACTCAACTTCGACCAGTTTGGCTTAGTAATCCTACAGGCAGTCAAGCTCTGATACCAACGCTGTCAGGACCCCGACTCAATGCCACATCGATCTAGCATGTAACACCTCATATCACTTTGCGGCCTCACGCACGGTATTCCCACGGGTGTCGCCCTACCTTTACCCGGGACCGTTTGCGCCTTTTGGCACACGTATATGACAGTGTCGCTAGCATCTATATGATAAGGAGCCCGGGCTGACATGGCTAGTCGTAAACCCAAAGTTGCACAAACTTACAGGGACAGGCATCCATGACCCAGCATCGAACGTGTCGGTCATCAGCAAGTGAATCCAGGCTGTAGCACTGGGCTAGCAGGACTCCGGTGAACCGGGCTGTAGCGGGCTAACAGGACTCCGGTATTCATCGCGTGACATTTCCCCGAAGGGACAGACACAGGAACGAAGAAGGACACATGCCGGCCAGCCTAAGTGTTCCGGAGCAGTAGCAAGCTACCATTGGAAACACTAGGAGACATTTCCCGGTAAGAGAGGCTACTAAGGATAAACAACTAGATAGTCAGATCCCACACATACCAAGCATTTCAATAACATACACACAATATGCTCGATATGTGCAAACACAACATGGCATCACAACATGACTCTATGACTCAAGTATTTATTCATTAGGCTCCGAGGAGCGAGATATTACAAACATAGGTCTCATGACCCAACATTCAGAGTATACAAGTCAAA
>NW_021314254.1:0-1819 GCF_002162155.2 Triticum dicoccoides | reverse complement strand
CAGAAAAGTATGCAACAGGTTTGCCATCTTGTAATAACACACCGCCTAATCCAATTCCACTAGCATCACATTCAAGCTCAAAAGTCTTATTAAAATCAGGAAGTTGGAGTAAAGGAGCATGTGTCAACTTATCTTTCAATACCGAGAAAGCTTCTTCCTGTGCGGTACCCCAAAGAAAAGGCACATCTTTCTTTGTAAGCTCATTGAGAGGTGCAGCAATGGTGCTGAAATCTCTCACAAAACGCCTATAGAATCCAGCGAGGCCAAGAAAACTCCTCACTTGTGTGACCGTTTTGGGTTGCGGCCAACTCTCAATAGCTTCAATCTTGGCTTTATCAACTTCAATTCCCTGTGGAGTAACAACATAGCCAAGAAAAGATACTCGGTCGGTGCAAAAGGTGCACTTCCCAAGGTTACCAAACAAACGTGCATCACGTAGAGCAATAAAAACAGCACGTAAAATGTTCCAAATGTTCTTCCAAAGATCTGCTATAAATCAATATGTCATCAAAGTAAACTACCACAAATCGTCCAATGAAAGCACGTAAAACTTCGTTCATTAATCTCATGAAAGTACTAGGTGCATTAGTTAACCCAAAAGGCATGACTAACCACTCATATAATCCAAACTTAGTTTTGAATGCTGTTTTCCATTCATCTCCCAATTTCATACGAATTTGATGGTATCCACTACGCAAATCAACTTTGGAGAATATTGTAGAGCCACTCAATTCATCAAGCATATCATCTAGCCTAGGAATAGGATGACGATAACAAATAGTAATATTATTAATGCCTCTACAATCAACACACTGATAGAGGCGAGGGTGTCCCGATCTTTCGATGAGATGATAACTATCGATTTGGTGGAGACGACTTTGACGATCCGACTACAAACGTGCACGACGTTGCGCCTTAGCAATCGCTAAACCAATCTCCTGAGGTTACTGACGATGCCGGAAGCACGGTCAGCCTGACCACGAAGGTCTATTCCTGCAAGCAATCGAAGAACGAGCAAGAATATGATAAAGCAATCTGAATATTGCAAATATATATGAGGTATTGATAATGGTGGAGATCCGTAAGCGGTCTTGGTCTGGTCGTTGGACACAAACGAAGTACACGAAGTTGCAATGGCTAACTTTTAACTAAACAAATCCCAAGGAAAAGCTACTAGATGGATCTACTTGTATAGGAGCAAGGGGTGGCGGCCAAGGAGGTGGGAGGACGTCCCAAGGCAGCCTAAAACTAAATCTAGGTCGTACAAGGCCAATGGGCCCAAGTGGAGGTGATGTAACACCTTTGGACTTGTAGTTTGACTCGGATTCTGCTGCAGCATCAGATTGTTTCGTCCACAACTCAACGCTCCGGACGAATTTGAAGGTGATTCCAATTGGGTTGGAAAGTGCATGAAATCTAGTTTCCAACAAAAAAAGAATCACCCAATTCGGAGTCCGTATGAAAAACTTGTGTGCGTTTTAAGTCAGGTATGTCTGTGCAGTCCGAATCTGAATCCAGAACGTGAGAGACTTGGACTCTATCTTCTCTTGGGCCAAAAGTGACGTGAGAGAACTTTTTGGACAGCAAATAAACATCTCTTTCTTCCTTATCTTCATATGTGGATTGTACAAATGTCCCATACACCTGCAATTAGACAAAACACAAAAGTGTGTGAAGTATTTTTGTTCTGGATAACATAAATAAATTATTGAATAGTTTGCACTAGAAATCACCTGACAAATATGCATATATGCAATATTTTTGGTCATATCCAAGGTAGTCATGTCCTCATCATCCTCCCCTTCTTGAAAATAAAGCC
>NW_021314253.1:0-1476 GCF_002162155.2 Triticum dicoccoides | reverse complement strand
GATTTTTTTAAACTTAGGCAAGTACTGGACTGCAGCTAAGTCTCCTAGTGGGAGAACTTAGGCAAGTGCTGGACTGCAGCTAAGCCCCCGAGTGGGAGGGTTGCTCTCCACTCGGTAGGATTTTCTTTCGAACTTAGGCAAAACGGATTCGCGACTAAACCACCCACTGGGGGATTTCAGAAGTAAATAAGAACATAACAATCGAATGATAGGACCATAAGCTCTTGTCTTCGATAAACAAATTACAAATGTGCTTCTTATTACATTTTATTCAAACGAGTGCTTAAGTATAAAAGGGGCAGAGCAGCTCCGCGTTCCAAGCCCGTGGCTCGTCTTTCTGATGCTCAATACTGTAAAGGTGGTATGCTCCATTGTGGAGAACTTTGGTGATGATGAAGGAGCCCTCCCAAGTCGGGGCAAGCTTGTGTGGTTTCTGTTGATCCACTCGAAGAACTAGGTCTCCTTCTTGAAAGGCTCGACCCCTCACATTTCTGGCGTGGAATCGACGCAAGTCTTGCTGATAGATGGTCGACCGGATCAAGGCCATCTCTCTTTCCTCCTCCAAGAGATCGACTGAGTCTTGCCGGGCATGTTCTGCTTCCTCTTCGGAGAAGAGCTCGACTTGGGGTGCGTTGTGGAGCAGGTCACTTGGCAGAACAGCTTCGGCTCCGTAAACCAAGAAGAAAGGGGTTCGTCCGGTCGACCGATTAGGGGTTGTCCTCAAGCCCCATAGAACTGACGAAAGTTCATCAACCCAAGCGCCTGTTGCATGTTTGAGATCACGCATCAGTCGGGGTTTCAGTCCTTTGAGAATTAGGCCATTGGCTCTTTCTGCTTGTCCGTTCGACTGCGGGTGAGCGACCGAAGCATAGTCGACTCGAGTGCCCTAAGAGGCGCAGAAAGCTCTCAACTCACCAGAATCAAAGTTCGACCCATTATCCGTGATGATGTTGTGTGGAACTCCATATCTGAATGTCAATTCTCTGACAAAACTGACAGCGGTGCTTGCATCAAGGTTCTTGATAGGTTTAGCTTCGATCCATTTGGTAAACTTGTCGACTGCAACGAGCACATGAGTGAAGCCGCTCCTGCCAGTTCTCAGTGGTCCAACCATATCCAGACCCCAAACAGCAAAGGGCCAGATGAGGGGGATGGTCTTCAGGGCTGACGGCGGCTTGTGAGACATGTCGGAGTAAAACTGGCAGCCTTCACATCTGTCGACTATATCTTTCGCAATTTCATTTGCTCGTGGCCAATAGAATCTAGCTCGGTATGCTTTAGCCATGATGGCCCGAGAGGACGCATGATGACCACAGGTCGCCGAGTGGATGTCATTGAGGATCATTCGACCTTCTTCCGGTGTTATGCATTTCTGACCGACTCCAGTCACACTTTCCCTGAACAACTGCCCTCTTATCACAGTAAAGGCCTTGGATCGACGGACGATATGTCGAGCCTCTTCTTCATCCTCCGGGA
>NW_021314252.1:0-1214 GCF_002162155.2 Triticum dicoccoides | reverse complement strand
AAATGGGGATGACAGAACCCCCAGTCCCCTCTGAAACCAACTAGGGTTACTAAAATAATTTTTCAATGAACCTGAAATGCCCTTCTAAAATGCCCATCATTTTTGCCTTGGTTCAGAACCTCTGCCAAAAATGGTGCACATTTTCCTAGGCCATCCTAGGGTTTTTGAATTAAATCATAAATATTTGAATTTGGGCATTTAAAATAATATAAAATATTTAAATGCTCAAATATCTCCAAACTAAAATGTTTCATGTTGGAAATAATCCAACTATGGGCCAGGAATAGTTTGGTGAATTTTGAAGTTGCCTAGGTATTTTATTAAATTCAACAAAGTTGCAGATATATTAAATAAAAACAGAAACAGAAGAAAAGGGGGAAAACTTACCTGGGCTCCTCCACTGTGCGGCCCAGCCAGCTGGCCGGCCCAGCCCACCACTGCAGCCCTCCGTCGTCTTCCTCCCCTCGCCCCGAAGCTGCTGCGTGCTCGCGCGCGCACGGCCGCGCGGCCACCTCCTGCTTGCCGACGCGCTCCTGGCCGCGTGGACGACTCCCGCAGGCCGTCCCGATCCCCCCCTGCTCTCTCTCACTCTCTCCCGGCTCTTCCTTCCTCTCCCTCGCTCTCTCTCTCACACGGCCGAACACCACCGTCGCCGCCGTTCGCCATAGCAGCCATCTCCGGCCACCCCTCGCTCCCCCGACTAGCTCAGGAGCTCCGCCTCGACTCCCTCTTCCTCCCCACCGCTCCACAGCTCCCCGGAAGCCCTGCATCGCCGCCACGTCGCCGTTCCCCTCTTCGGGCTCCGATCATCGTCGCCGTCGAATTCGTCGTCTCCAGCGCGTCCCCGAGCCCGCTAACCACCTCTGCAGCTCCGCGGTGAGCCCCCAGATCGTTTCCCCCTTCTCCCCTGGTCTCTCCCGACCTCTAGGCCCTAGCCCCACCTTGGCCGAGAGCTCCACGCCGCCGGCGATGTCGCCGTCGTGGCCACGGTCACCGTAGCACCCAACCGAGCACACCATCGTGCTCCACACCTCACTAGGAGCACGTAGCGCGCACTAACGCCTCCCCAAGCCCCCTGCAACATCGATTCCGACCGCACCCGAACTCCGGCCGCCGCAGCCGAGCTCGCCGCCGTCAACTCCGGCCACCCCGAGCCCAACCACCACCACCAATAGTCGCGGCTCAACCTCAGCAACACGTAGATGCCTTCCGCC
>NW_021314251.1:0-1180 GCF_002162155.2 Triticum dicoccoides | reverse complement strand
ATTGCGAATATAAGATGAAAGCTTTATTGATCAAGGTGGGGTTCTGTGACGCCTTTGTCTGGTCGTTGAACACAAACGAAGTACGCGAAGTTGCAGCTATGGCGAACTTTTAATCTAAACAAAACCCAAAGTCTAAACGATGCCCTAAGGGCTGTATATATGGAGGAAGAGGGGGGAATTTCGTGGCCCTTGGTGGAGGGGTCCGAAATCAACCCTATCTCTTGTTTCCCCACACATACGGACTCTAAAAATAGCCTATACTTATGTATTTCGAAATTACATGGGCCTGGCCCAATAATAAGGTGACGCAGCACATAAAATAGCCTCGGGACGAAATTTATGAAGTGGCATCTTGTATATTTCGTCCAAGGCTTCATGCACCCATTATGGTGGCTTCAAAGTCCTGAAATCATCACTTGTAACTCCGTTCTTGTTTCCCTTGCGCATGCCATGATCTCCATGCTTGTTCTTGCTCCAATGTTCATCCTTCTCCAAGCTAGGCCCTTCATTTGTAAGCAAAACAAATGTATCCAATTTAGGCAGCATCATATTCTCATGAACATTAGAATCATTACCAAGAAACGAAAGTACCTAGTAATTTAGTTGGCGTGCACGAGCTCTAGTAATTGGTCCAGTATGTATAGCAGCAGGGGCTGTGGGTGTAACGATTGTATTGATGTCCTCATCAGTTTGTAATTCCTGATAATATTCATCTACAAAATTTTTTCCTTGTCTTAAACGCTGCAATTTTTGAAGCAATTCACGTTGATAATATGGTGGAACCCAACGCGTACGCATAGCAGTTTTCAAAGCAGCCCAAGTAGTTGGAATAGGATATAATCTACAATGTTCAGACCACCATACACATGCAAAACTAGTGAAAGCACAAACAGCAGCAGCAACTCGTCTCTCCTCAGGATATTGTAAACATGTAAATCGTTGTTCAGTTTCTAACTCCCAAGTAAGATATATATCAGGAACATATCTACCCTCAAATGGTGGAATATTCAATTTCAGTTTAGGAATATGGACATCATCGCGTACCTGAGGTGGTGGTGCAGGCCTACCATTACGAATATATACCTGAGGTCGACCTGCTGGTGGTGGTGCTGGTGGCTGCTCGTAGATCTGATTTTGATCAACCTCATCCTCATAATCGCCCGCATACTCATCATCCTCC
>NW_021314250.1:0-1124 GCF_002162155.2 Triticum dicoccoides | reverse complement strand
AACGGAGTTACAAGTGATGATTTCAGGACTTTGAAGCCACCATAATGGGTGCATGAAGCCTTGGACGAAATATACAAGATGCCACTTCATAAATTTCGTCCCGAGGCTATTTTAGGTGCTGCGTCACCTTATTATTGGGCCAGGCCCATGTAATTTCGAAATACATAAGTATAGGCTATTTTTAGAGTCCGTATGTGTGGGGAAACAAGAGATAGGGTTGATTTCGGACCCCTCCACCAAGGGCCACGAAATTCCCCCCTCTTCCTCCATATATACAGCCCTTAGGGCATCGTTTAGACTTTGGGTTTTGTTTAGATTAAAAGTTCGCCATAGCTGCAACTTCGCGTACTTCGTTTGTGTTCAACGACCAGACAAAGGCGTCACAGAACTCCACCTTGATCAATAAAGCTTTCATCTTATATTCGCAATATCTAGATTGCAATCTCAGTTTCTTGCTTGTTCTTCGTTTGCTCGCAGGAAACAGACCCTCGTGGTCAGGTTGATCGTGCTCCGGCGTGGTCAATAACCTCTCGGAGTTGGTTTAGCGATTGCTAAGGCGCGACGTCCTCGCACGTTCGTAGTCGGATCGTCAAAGTCGACTTCCACCAAAGCAATATCCATCATCTCATCGAAAGACGGGACACCTTTGCCTCTATCATGCTGTTTGTGCTTTCACTAGTTTTGCATGTGTATGGTGGTCTGAACATTGTAGATTATATCCTATTCCAACTACTTGGGCTGCTTTGAAAACTGCTATGCGTACGCGTTGGGTTCCACCATATTATCAACGTGAATTGCTTCAAAAATTGCAGCGTTTAAGACAAGGGAAAAATTCTGTAGAAGAATATTATCAGGAATTACAAAATGGCATGATTAGATGTGGTATTGTTGAGGAGAATGAAGCTATGCTTGCACGTTTTCTGGGTGGATTAAATAGAGAGATTCAGACCATTCTAGACTATAAGGAGTATACTAATATCACTCGTTTATTCCATCTTGCTTGTAAAGCTGAACGTGAAGTGCAGGATCGACAAGCATTGGGGCGAACTAACTTTTCTGCAGGCCGACCTTCATCATGGACACCACGTGCATCTTCTACTTCAACTGCACCAGCACCTCCATCC
>NW_021314249.1:0-1416 GCF_002162155.2 Triticum dicoccoides | reverse complement strand
CATCTCTTCTATATCTTCTGCCGTGGTCGGACATTGAGCTGAGCTCAATTTCATACCTTGCAACACAGGCAAGAACCCCTTCTTGGATTGATCCATATTGAACTTCTTCAATATCTTATCAAGGTATGTGCTTTGTGAAAGACCTATGAGGCGTCTTGATCTATCTCTATAGATTTTGATGCCTAATATATAAGCAGCTTCTCCAAGGTCCTTCATTGAAAAACTTTTATTCAAGTAGGCCTTGATGCTGTCCAAGAGTTCTATATCATTTCCCATCAAAAGTATGTCATCTACATATAATATGAGAAATGCTACAGAGCTCCCACTCACTTTCTTGTAAACGCAGGCTTCTCCATAAGTCTGTGTAAACCCAAACGCTTTGATCATCTCATCAAAGCGAATGTTCCAACTCCGAGATGCTTGCACCAGCCCATAAATCGAGCGTTGGAGCTTGCACACTTTGTCAGCATTCCTAGGATCGACAAAACCTTCCGGCTGCATCATATACAATTCTTCCTTAAGGAAACCATTAAGGAATGCCGTTTTGACGTCCATTTGCCATATTTCGTAATCATAGAATGCGGCAATTGCTAACATGATTCGGACGGACTTCAGCTTCGCTACCGGTGAGAAAGTCTCATCGTAGTCAACCCCTTGAACTTGTCGATAACCCTTAGCGACAAGCCGAGCTTTATAGATGGTCACATTACCATCCGCGTCTGTCTTCCTCTTAAAGATCCATTTATTTTCTATGGCTCGCCGCTCAACGGGCAAGTCAGTCAAAGTCCATACTTTGTTTTCATACATGGATCCTATCTCGGATTTCATGGCTTCCAGCCATTTGTCGGAATCTGGTCCCACCATCGCTTCCTCATAGTTCGAAGGTTCACCGTTGTCTAACAACATGATTTCCAAGACAGGGTTGCCGTACCACTCTGGTGCGGAACGTGTCCTTGTGGACCTTCGGATTTCAGTAGGGGCTTGATCAGAAGTATCTTGATCATTAACTTCCTCTCTAGTCGGTGCAGGCACCTCAGGAACATTTTCTTGAGTTGCGCCATTTTCCGGTTCAAGAGGTAATACTTCATCAAGCTCTACTTTCCTCCCACTTACTTCTTTCGAGAGAAACTCTTTCTCCAGAAAGGACCCATTCTTGGCAACAAAGATCTTGCCTTCGGATCTGAGGTAGAAGGTGTACCCAATAGTTTCTTTTGGGTACCCTATGAAGACGCATTTTTCCGATTTGGGTTCGAGCTTTTCAGGTTGAAGTTTCTTGACATAAGCATCGCATCCCCAAACTTTTAGAAACGACAGCTTAGGTTTCTTCCCAAACCATAATTCATACGGTGTCGTCTCAACGGATTTCGACGGAGCCCTATTTAAAGTGAATGCGGCAGTCTCTAAAGCATAGCCCCA
>NW_021314248.1:0-1135 GCF_002162155.2 Triticum dicoccoides | reverse complement strand
TTTTATTGCTCTACGTGATGCACGTTTGTTTGGTAACCTTGGGAAGTGCACCTTTTGCACCGACCGAGTATCTTTTCTTGGCTATGTTGTTACTCCACAGGGAATTGAAGTTGATAAAGCCAAGATTGAAGCTATTGAGAGTTGGCCACAGCCCAAAACGGTCACACAAGTGAGGAGTTTTCTTGGCCTCGCTGGATTCTATAGGCGTTTTGTGAGAGATTTCAGCACCATTGCTGCACCTCTCAATGAGCTTACAAAGAAAGATGTGCCTTTTCTTTGGGGTACCGCACAGGAAGAAGCCTTCACGGTATTGAAAGATAAGTTGACACATGCTCCTTTACTCCAACTTCCTGATTTTAATAAGACTTTTGAGCTTGAATGTGATGCTAGTGGAATTGGATTAGGAGGTGTGTTATTACAAGATGGCAAACCTGTTGCATACTTTTCTGAAAAATTGAGAGGGCCTAGTCTGAATTATTCTACTTATGATAAAGAATTATATGCTCTTGTTCGGACTTTAGAAACATGGCAACATTATTTATGGCCCAAAGAATTTGTTATACATTCTGATCATGAATCTTTGAAACATATTAAAAGTCAAGCTAAACTGAATCGTAGACATGCTAAATGGGTTGAATTCATTGAGACTTTCCCTTATGTCATTAAACACAAGAAGGGAAAAGAAAATGTTATTGCTGATGCATTGTCTCGTCCCTATACTATGCTTTCACAACTTGACTTCAAAATATTTGGTTTGGAGACCATCAAAGATCAATATGTGCATGATGCTGATTTTAAAGATGTAATGCAGAATTGTAAAGAAGGAAGAATGTGGAACAAGTTTGTCGTTAACGATGGATTTGTGTTTCGTGCTAACAAGCTATGCATTCCAGCTAGCTCCGTTCGTCTTTTGTTGTTGCAGGAGGCGCATGGAGGAGGATTAATGGGACACTTTGGCGTGAAGAAGACGGAGGACGTACTTGCTACACATTTCTTTTGGCCAAAGATGAGACGGGATGTTGAGCGTTTTATTGCTCGATGCACTACATGTCAAAAAGCTAAGTCACGACTCAATCCTCATGGTTTATATATGCCTTTGCCTGTACCTAGTGTTCCTTGGGAGGATATATCTATG
>NW_021314247.1:0-961 GCF_002162155.2 Triticum dicoccoides | reverse complement strand
TTAATGTTGCTGATTTGTTCTTTCGTGAAATTATTCGTTTGCATGGTGTGCCAAATACTATTGTTTCAGATCGTGATACTAAATTTCTTAGCCACTTTTGGAGATGTTTATGGGCTAAGTTGGGGACTAAACTGCTTTTTAGTACTACTTGTCACCCCCAAACTGATGGACAAACTGAAGTAGTCAATAGAACGTTGTCTACTATGCTTAGGGCTGTTTTGAAGAATAATAAGAAAATGTGGGAGGAATGCTTGCCTCATATTGAATTTGCTTATAATCGTTCATTGCATTCTACTACTAAGATGTGCCCTTTTGAAGTTGTGTATGGTTTCCTACCTCGTGCACCTATTGATTTGTTGCCTCTTCCATCTTCGGAGAAGGTTAATTTTGATGCTAAACAACGTGCTGAATTGATTTTAAAAATGCATGAGTTAACTAGGGAAAACATTGAGCGTATGAATGCTAAAAATAAACTTGCTCGAGATAAGGGTACAAAACATGTTGTGTTTGCACCTGGAGATCTTGTTTGGTTACATTTGCGTAAGGATAGATTTCCTGATTTGCGCAAATCAAAGCTAATGCCACGTGCTGATGGTCCCTTTAAGGTGTTAGAGAAAATAAATGATAATGCATATAAACTTGAGCTGCCTGCAGATTTTGGGGTTAGTCCCACTTTTAACATTGCAGATTTGAAGCCTTATTTGGGTGGGGAAGATGAACTTCCGTCGAGGACGACTTCATTTCAAGAAGGGGAGGATGATGAGGACATCAATACAATTGTTACACCCACAGCCCCTGCTGCTATACATACTGGACCAATTACTAGAGCTCGTGCACGCCAACTAAATTACCAGGTACTTTCGTTTCTTGGTAATGATTCTAATGTTCATGAGAATATGATGCTGCCTAAATTGGATACATTTTTTTTGCTTACAAATGAAGGGCCTAGCTTGGAGAAGGA
>NW_021314246.1:0-1518 GCF_002162155.2 Triticum dicoccoides | reverse complement strand
GGCATATATATACAGGTATGTTTCATGTGTCAATCTATTTACAATGAGGAATGAAAAAGGTAAAGATTTATTGATCCCTTATCCTGGTGTGTACTAGTATTCCATCTACATATTGAACCGCTGGTGTGAAAGCATGTCCTGATACATTATAGGGGCATAAAATAGGCAGGAAACACACTCTTGAACGGTTGTCTTTTTGGAAACTTATCAACCGGCTTTGGATATGTTTAGACTAAAATCTCTTCAGAATTTCTTTCCATTCCTGTTGTCATCAATGAAAATTCATATAGGATAAGTATATGTTCGGTATATACTCCCTCCGTCCCGAATTACTTGTCGCAAAAATAGATGTATCTAGA
Source organism: Triticum dicoccoides (assembly GCF_002162155.2). NCBI lineage: Eukaryota > Viridiplantae > Streptophyta > Magnoliopsida > Poales > Poaceae > Triticum > Triticum dicoccoides. The sequence goes on along the minus strand of NW_021314246.1, from coordinate 1,159 downwards.
CGTATTTTTAGTTCTAGATACATCCGTTTCAATCCATTTTCAGGACATAATTCGGGACGGGGCAATACGTGTATGCTAATTAAGATTAAAGAAAGATTGATATTGTTTCTTTCCTCTTCTGTATATTATGCAAGCATTTCTTTCCTTTCCCTATACTTGCAAACTAACCGGCCATGGCTAGTTAGCCTTCCTTCCATATGGAGATGGACCTTGTAGGAGTCTTCTAGGCCATCGACGCCAATGTACCGATCGAGCATGGATGGCCTTAGACTGTGGTTGTTGGGTTGCACTTGTAGCATTTTCCTTGTCGAGCATTGAACAATTTCCCCAGGTTGTCTATCTAGAAACTTCATCTGTGACAAGGCATGTTTTCAGCATAAGCTCCCCAGGTCGTCATTAGCGTGGTAGATTTTCTCCGCTTGTTCTTTTGTCAGCCGTTATTTGGTAGGCCCTTTGTGCTATTGTGAAAAAGTGTATGTTGTTGTTCTGCTACCTCGTCTTGTTTTGAGATTTGGATCCTATTGAAACCTAGTTTTTGTGTTATTTCTGAACTCCTTTTGTTCAGTTTTGTTTCTCAACCTAGTTTGAGACTTTGACTCACGACCCGCTATCGCGCGCGGCCGGGGCGCGCCAACCCTAGTCGCCGGTTGGGGCCTCCTTGTAACACCCTGGTTTTTGGCCCTTTTTTTCTTTCGATTTATTTGTTTTTTCCCTGGTTTCATTTTTGGAGTGGTTCTGTGGCCTTGCCACCTGAGAGATCATCCTCATTCCTTCTCTCAAGCCGGAGGCGCGCACACAATATCTTCAACAACTTTAGTCATGAAAAGCACAAATTACATGCACTGAAGAAAAAATGGAGCAAAAAACTCTGTGGAGAAATCAACCTCATTGTAACAGAGGAGGGTCGAGGAGGGAGCCAGGAGGAGGGTGATGATGCTTCCATGAACATTTGTTTTATTAATTAAAAAAAGGAGAATGGAGGAGAGATTCTTTGACTAACTGAACAAAATGTGCTCACCCATGTACATGTATCTACTATATGTAAAATCAAGCATGCACAAGTCACAGCCTCAATAAAAAATCCATCACTATCTGCACTTGTCAATCTCACCATCCTCAAAAACTAAATAGGCACACAATTAATAGAGCAGGGTGCACA
>NW_021314245.1:0-1191 GCF_002162155.2 Triticum dicoccoides | reverse complement strand
TTGGATGTAGTAAGGATGTGGATGTGGTCTTGTGGTGAGAGAAAGCTTCTCCACCATCTCCATGCTAGCCAAGTTGTTGCAGCTCCCTCCGTCTATGATGACGCGCACAGAACGTTCCTTCACAACTCCCTTGGTATGGAACAAATTGTGCCTCTGATTTTGCTCAGCTTGTGTGATCTGCACACTCAAAACACGTTGAGCAACTAAACATTCATACCTGTCAGCGTCTTCAGGAGCCATGTATTGCGTCTCATTATCAGAATCATCTCCACCATGTTCTTCACGTGTAATAAGAGCCAAAGTCTCCTCATCATAGTCACTAGCGGACTCATATCCACCATCCGCGGTAGCAATCATCACACGCGGAGATTTGCATTCTCTCGCATAATGACCTCCTCCCTTACAACAACGACAAATAATATCACTTGTGTGCCCTGTTGATGCTATGGAAGAAGAAGAACGTTGTGTAGGCCCCGCAGGTGCGCTCTTGGCAGATAATGGTGGTTGTGCCTGTTTTCTTGTATCACGGCTGGAGGTGGCACCTGATGGAGGTGCTGGTGCAGTTGAAGTAGAAGATGCACGTGGTGTCCATGATGAAGGTCGGCCTGCAGAAAACTTAGTTCGCCCCAATGCTTGTCGATCCTGCACTTCACGTTCAGCTTTACAAGCAAGATGGAATAAACGAGTGATATTAGTATACTCCTTATAGTCTAGAATGGTCTGAATCTCTCTATTTAATCCACCCAGAAAACGTGCAAGCATAGCTTCATTCTCCTCAACAATACCACATCTAATCATGCCAGTTTGTAATTCCTGATAATATTCCTCTACAGAATTTTTTCCTTGTCTTAAACGCTGCAATTTTTGAAGCAATTCACGTTGATAATATGGTGGAACCCAACGCGTACGCATAGCAGTTTTCAAAGCAGCCCAAGTAGTTGGAATAGGATATAATCTACAATGTTCAGACCACCATACACATGCAAAACTAGTGAAAGCACAAACAGCAGCAGCAACTCGTCTCTCCTCAGGATATTGTAAACATGTAAATCGTTGTTCAGTTTCTAACTCCCAAGTAAGATATATATCAGGAACATATCTACCCTCAAATGGTGGAATATTCAATTTCAGTTTAGGAATATGGACACCATCTCGTACCTGAGGTGGTGGTGCAGGCCTACCATTACGAAT
>NW_021314244.1:0-1284 GCF_002162155.2 Triticum dicoccoides | reverse complement strand
GCCAAATGTGTACCATCAATATCTGTGATGGTGATTTGTTCATATACAACATCAATGCCTGAATGTTCCTGATTTTTGTTAGAATTTTGAGCCTATTTTTTTGTTTATTCATATTGTGTTTTTAGTAGATATGTGGATTGATAGACATGTCACATATTAACTGTCACTCAAACTGATGTATCCATAACTAAATACATTTAGATACATCCGTCTTGAGCGACAGTTATTTGCAGACGAAAGAAATACTAGATAGTAGTTTCATTTCATTTTAATACTATACTAGATACATCCGTCACTTCACACTTACACTTCTGAAGATACATACATGTGTGCAGAGCCACTTGACACTTCGTCTTGTGAAGAAAAAGAGGGCCGGTGCCGGCGGCGTTGAGGGAGGCCCTCTCGATCTCGGACCTTCGCTTTCCTCCGCATCGGGACGGCAGAGGCCACCAGCCAGGGAGGTTCATCTCGTCTTCCTCGGCGCTAGGGCCGAGGCAGGCGACAACGAGCGGCGGAGATCTCCTCCTCGCCCCCTCCCTCAACGCTGTCGTCGTGTGGACCAGCTCACCGGCCGGCAGCCACATCTACAGCAGGTTGAAGCTGCGATGTCCCTAGCCAGAGCTAGAAAGATCACAGGAGGAACGAGGGGAAAAGTAGCAGTTGACCGAGAACGAAGGAGCTTGGGCAGCTCAATTTCATTCATTAATTCGATAGTGCTTGCTGGGAGGTTACAGGAGTACTTTAGCATTACCCTTACAGCTGGGCTCCACCAGGACTCACACACGCACGCTTACAGACACGTCATCGCCCGATGGGCCTGCCCTGTCATACACCGCCTTGTCAGTAGGTGGGGGTGTGACAATTGCCCCTCCTTGAATGGTAGGTTGGTCCCAAATTGGTGCTGCTGGAAAACGATTCTTGAGGACATAGTAATCCTCCCAAGTTGCATACTCCACCGGTAGAGAAAACCACTGGACTAGAATTTGAGTGCTTGCCGCATTTCCTTTCTTAACCATACGCCTGTCCAGTATAGCTTCAGGTTGTGGTGCATTGGCTTGCCAAACATCAGGGGTTGGCATGGTAGTGAAAACTGGAGTGTACTTGGAAAGAAAAGGATTCAACTGTGAGACATGAAACACTGGATGTATAGCACTGGATTCAGGTAACTCGAGCTTGTACGCCACCTCTCCTATCTTCCCCACAACCTTAAATGGTCCAAAGAATTTGAACGCCAGCTTGGGATAAGGACAATTAGCAACTGATGACTGAGAATATGGTTGCAGT
>NW_021314243.1:0-2920 GCF_002162155.2 Triticum dicoccoides | reverse complement strand
AAAAAAAATCTTATTCATGTAGTCCCATAAGAGATGATAAAGCACTTACTGGAATCACACAATAGTATATATTTTTGTGCACTTCAAATGTATGGTTGAAATCACTCTTGTTTACCAGTGCTGAGATTATATCGAAAGATTATCAAGAATTTCCACCAGAGTTAAAGCACTGGCTGGGATACAGATCATTGTATTGTCTTGTGTAGTTCCACTAAAATGTATGATTGGCACAACATGATCCCTGTTTGCACAAGTAGGAACAAGGCGAAACCTTCATTAGCTTAGTGAGAAAGGATAGGAAGACATTAACATATTACTCAAACAGTAGCATCAAATTCATGATGGACAATACGCAAAACATTACCTCTTTGAACCAATGGCAATAAATTGACATGCAGAACAATAGCACTATTATGTCATGACACTAATAATATTCCCTCCCTGCTCCACCACATGATTCACCTCCATAGACAAACATACACATGTACATGATTCAGCATAGGGTCCTACTAAAGATTTGTTTAACTCCAACAGGTAAATTAGGCAGTAATAAATTAGTGGTACTGAAGTACTCCTAATTAATTAAGTGAGACAGCAGAAGTGGAAGGGCTCCCTGGAGGATCATCTCACATGTAAGGTAGTCATTTCCGGAGCCCTTGAATGGCCTCGACCGATGCCTCTGGCTTCAGCAAGGTCGCCTTGGCACTGTTTATTCTTCTTCTTCTTCTTCCTCTTCATGCTATGTTTCTCTTTCTCCGCACCAGTTGGTGAAACCAAGTACATGATTGGCCTTCTAATTCAGAATTGGTTTTGTCCGTGAGGGAGTACAAGTGTACTAGTAAAAAACAACATTATTTTCTCATGGCAGTCAGAAAATAAAGATGAACACATGCATTAAATATCATTCTTACCTAAAGGAAGGTTATGGCGCAAATATGGATGATGAGGATTGGAACACATATCTCCCTTTGTGCAGTTCCACCAAAATGAACCAACTGTTCCATTCTGACATTCCAGTTAAACAACACAAAAGTCACTTCTTTTAAGAAGAGTTTTGTGCAGTGCACCAAAAGGTCACAACAACAACCAGGTGAATTGGATATCCCTGTTTGCACAAAAAGGCACAGAGGAAACAATCAGAGTCTCAAACAATTACAGGCAAAAACATTTGGCTAAACTTGTCATGGCTTATAATAGTGGCATAGCTTCATTTTTACCAGGGACATTAGATTAAGAACAGCTAAGGCTGCGTTCGGTTCATAGTTTGGTGCATGATTTTCGTAGGAACACAATTCCTACGGTATTCTTTCCCTTCCAACCGTTTGGAACACGGGAAAGGTTTAATATGTTTCATAGGAAAGCTGGTCTGGTAGTACTGATTCCATAGGATTAGAAACATCTACGCGCTGCTCATTTTTTGGGCGGAACCCCGAGGCAGGCGCTTGCTGTTATGCGTTAGACAGGTTGCTGTGCTGTGTTGCCGGAATAAAAAAATCAACCTATGTGTGGTACGTGAGGTGAGGACAAGAGTAGTCACTGTGCAGCTGAATAAACAAATAGCATCTAATATTGCCAAGCATGCTACTCTAAAAAAACAAATCTGTACATTTCGTAGTCCATCCGAACACATTCTCTTGAGAGAACATGCGGTGCCCCCATGTTTGGTTTTGGTAATTGATGACAATCTCTATGGACTAATGGTTTCCTTGAGTTATATTTTAAGGTTTTGTCCATAGGCTTTTCTTGGAGTGCATGTGTTGATTTCAAGGAGAGTTTGTGTCGACCAAGGTGTTATTCAAGGAATTATCCAAAGATTGGTCATGTGAGAGTTGAGCTTATTGCAAGCATGTCTTGAAGAAGAAGATTGTGTGATCATTCATGTCTACCTTCAAGACATCATTCAAATGAAGAGAATTGGAAAGGTTCAAGGTTGATCAAGACTAAGTCAAGAGTGAATCAAGTTGATCAACTCACAAAGCGCAGAAGATGTACCAAGAGGGATCAAGTGATCCCATGGTATGGTAAGAATTGTCAATAACGCGTTGTGTACTAACCCATGGTCTTCGTGAGAGTTCTTTGTGGGGTTAGGTTGCGGTGTGCAAGTTCAAGTGGAGCATCACAAAGAGATCAAATGCTTGAAGCTTGCCGTCCTTTGTGGTGACAATGGACTTGTGAAGATGTGCGGAAGAGTGGCTCACCCATAGTGGAGTATGGGGGAGCAATCAACTAGTCTTCATCGAGTCAACACAATCAAGAAAGGTGGTCCAACTTGAGGGAGTCAAGATTGTCATCATCTAGCTCAAGTGGACCATGTGCAAGGCAAAGGTTTACCCTTGATAGGTTTTCTATTTTACCGGTCTCATGATGGTAGTTGGGAGACCGGGTTATAGGATCGATTGCCGTACTATCAAGGGGCTCTCTCGATGAGTAGCTTGATCGTATTGTTCGTAGAGAGCTCAAACCATTGCATCCTTGCATCATCTTTCTTGGTTCTTGTTTGGTTCTCTTTGTGAGTCTTAGAGCTTATGGTCATCTTGATGACAAGCTTGAGTTCATCGAAAACGGAGTTCGCATGCATCTTCTATGATGTTTTCGATGTTGGAGGTTATGCCGATTCTTCTCGGTTGGAGGTTTCACTCCTCTTTTTGTTAGGCATACCTCCCCTGCCTCTTCTTACTATTACCATTCGCTGTTTTGATGCTACTCGTCATCTTGTTTCCAACAAGTTTGAGTTTGCTCAATTCGGAGCTCATATGCAGAAGTTATGGCAGTTCTTGTTTTCTTGGAAGTGGTTTTTTTCTGGTCCCAGCGGTAGTACCGCGAGCCCCAGCGGTAGTACCGCTTGGAGCTCTCAGCCGTTGTACCGCTGCTTCCGGGCGGTGGTACCGCCAACTTGCTCAGCAAAGGCTTGGGCGGTTGT
>NW_021314242.1:0-2919 GCF_002162155.2 Triticum dicoccoides | reverse complement strand
AAAAAAAATCTTATTCATGTAGTCCCATAAGAGATGATAAAGCACTTACTGGAATCACACAATAGTATATATTTTTGTGCACTTCAAATGTATGGTTGAAATCACTCTTGTTTACCAGTGCTGAGATTATATCGAAAGATTATCAAGAATTTCCACCAGAGTTAAAGCACTGGCTGGGATACAGATCATTGTATTGTCTTGTGTAGTTCCACTAAAATGTATGATTGGCACAACATGATCCCTGTTTGCACAAGTAGGAACAAGGCGAAACCTTCATTAGCTTAGTGAGAAAGGATAGGAAGACATTAACATATTACTCAAACAGTAGCATCAAATTCATGATGGACAATACGCAAAACATTACCTCTTTGAACCAATGGCAATAAATTGACATGCAGAACAATAGCACTATTATGTCATGACACTAATAATATTCCCTCCCTGCTCCACCACATGATTCACCTCCATAGACAAACATACACATGTACATGATTCAGCATAGGGTCCTACTAAAGATTTGTTTAACTCCAACAGGTAAATTAGGCAGTAATAAATTAGTGGTACTGAAGTACTCCTAATTAATTAAGTGAGACAGCAGAAGTGGAAGGGCTCCCTGGAGGATCATCTCACATGTAAGGTAGTCATTTCCGGAGCCCTTGAATGGCCTCGACCGATGCCTCTGGCTTCAGCAAGGTCGCCTTGGCACTGTTTATTCTTCTTCTTCTTCTTCCTCTTCATGCTATGTTTCTCTTTCTCCGCACCAGTTGGTGAAACCAAGTACATGATTGGCCTTCTAATTCAGAATTGGTTTTGTCCGTGAGGGAGTACAAGTGTACTAGTAAAAACAACATTATTTTCTCATGGCAGTCAGAAAATAAAGATGAACACATGCATTAAATATCATTCTTACCTAAAGGAAGGTTATGGCGCAAATATGGATGATGAGGATTGGAACACATATCTCCCTTTGTGCAGTTCCACCAAAATGAACCAACTGTTCCATTCTGACATTCCAGTTAAACAACACAAAAGTCACTTCTTTTAAGAAGAGTTTTGTGCAGTGCACCAAAAGGTCACAACAACAACCAGGTGAATTGGATATCCCTGTTTGCACAAAAAGGCACAGAGGAAACAATCAGAGTCTCAAACAATTACAGGCAAAAACATTTGGCTAAACTTGTCATGGCTTATAACAGTGGCATAGCTTCATTTTTACCAGGGACATTAGATTAAGAACAGCTAAGGCTGCGTTCGGTTCATAGTTTGGTGCATGATTTTCGTAGGAACACAATTCCTACGGTATTCTTTCCCTTCCAACCGTTTGAAACACGGGAAAGGTTTAATATGTTTCATAGGAAAGCTGGTCTGGTAGTACTGATTCCATAGGATTAGAAACATCTACGCGCTGCTCATTTTTTGGGCGGAACCCCGAGGCAGGCGCTTGATGTTATGCGTTAGACAGGTTGCTGTGCTGTGTTGCCGGAATAAAAAAATCAACCTATGTGTGGTACGTGAGGTGAGGACAAGAGTAGTCACTGTGCAGCTGAATAAACAAATAGCATCTAATATTGCCAAGCATGCTACTCTAAAAAAACAAATCTGTACATTTCGTAGTCCATCCGAACACATTCTCTTGAGAGAACATGCGGTGCCCCCATGTTTGGTTTTGGTAATTGATGACAATCTCTATGGACTAATGGTTTCCTTGAGTTATATTTTAAGGTTTTGTCCATAGGCTTTTCTTGGAGTGCATGTGTTGATTTCAAGGAGAGTTTGTGTCGACCAAGGTGTTATTCAAGGAATTATCCAAAGATTGGTCATGTGAGAGTTGAGCTTATTGCAAGCATGTCTTGAAGAAGAAGATTGTGTGATCATTCATGTCTACCTTCAAGACATCATTCAAATGAAGAGAATTGGAAAGGTTCAAGGTTGATCAAGACTAAGTCAAGAGTGAATCAAGTTGATCAACTCACAAAGCGCAGAAGATGTACCAAGAGGGATCAAGTGATCCCATGGTATGGTAAGAATTGTCAATAACGCGTTGTGTACTAACCCATGGTCTTCGTGAGAGTTCTTTGTGGGGTTAGGTTGCGGTGTGCAAGTTCAAGTGGAGCATCACAAAGAGATCAAATGCTTGAAGCTTGCCGTCCTTTGTGGTGACAATGGACTTGTGAAGATGTGCGGAAGAGTGGCTCACCCATAGTGGAGTATGGGGGAGCAATCAACTAGTCTTCATCGAGTCAACACAATCAAGAAAGGTGGTCCAACTTGAGGGAGTCAAGATTGTCATCATCTAGCTCAAGTGGACCATGTGCAAGGCAAAGGTTTACCCTTGATAGGTTTTCTATTTTACCGGTCTCATGATGGTAGTTGGGAGACCGGGTTATAGGATCGATTGCCGTACTATCAAGGGGCTCTCTCGATGAGTAGCTTGATCGTATTGTTCGTAGAGAGCTCAAACCATTGCATCCTTGCATCATCTTTCTTGGTTCTTGTTTGGTTCTCTTTGTGAGTCTTAGAGCTTATGGTCATCTTGATGACAAGCTTGAGTTCATCGAAAACGGAGTTCGCATGCATCTTCTATGATGTTTTCGATGTTGGAGGTTATGCCGATTCTTCTCGGTTGGAGGTTTCACTCCTCTTTTTGTTAGGCATACCTCCCCTGCCTCTTCTTACTATTACCATTCGCTGTTTTGATGCTACTCGTCATCTTGTTTCCAACAAGTTTGAGTTTGCTCAATTCGGAGCTCATATGCAGAAGTTATGGCAGTTCTTGTTTTCTTGGAAGTGGTTTTTTTCTGGTCCCAGCGGTAGTACCGCGAGCCCCAGCGGTAGTACCGCTTGGAGCTCTCAGCCGTTGTACCGCTGCTTCCGGGCGGTGGTACCGCCAACTTGCTCAGCAAAGGCTTGGGCGGTTGT
>NW_021314241.1:0-1423 GCF_002162155.2 Triticum dicoccoides | reverse complement strand
GGATTTTGCGTTCCTTACGCGGTCGGATGATTTATGGGACCCCCTCGACAGTTCGCTTTGAATAAAACTCCTCCAGCAAGGCCCAACCTTGGTTTTACCATTTGCCTCACCACCACCTACTTTTCCCTTGGGAGTAATTAACCCGAGGGTCGTCTTTATTATAGCCCCCTCGGGCCAGTGCTTGTCTAAGTGTTGGTCCGAACTAGAGCCCTTTGCAGCGCCCCCTCAAGGAAACTTGAGGTCTGGTTTTAGTTGTACGGATTGCTCATCAGGTGTTGCCCTGAGAACGAGATATGTGCAGCTCCTATCGGGATGTCGGCGCATCGGGCGGTCTTGCTGGTCTTGTTTTACCAATGTCGAAATGTCTTGTAAACCGGGATTCCAAGTCTGATCGGGTCTTCCTGGGAGAAGGTCTATTCCTTCGTTGATCATGAGAGCTTATCATGGGCTAAGTTGGGACACCCCTGCAGGGTATAATCTTTCGAAAGCCGTGCCTGCAGTTATTGGTAGATGGGAATTTGTTAATGTCCGGTTGTAGATAACTTGACACCTGATCCGAAATAAAACGCATCAACCGCGTGTGTAGCCGTGATGGTCTCTTCTCGGCGGAGTCCGGGAAATGAACACGGTTTCTTGGGTTATGTTTGACGTAAGTAGGAGTTCAGGATCACCTCTTGATCATTGCTAGCTTCTCGACCATTCCGCTTGTTCTCTTCTCGCTCTCATTTGCGTATGTTAGCCACCATATTTGCTTAGCCGCTGCTGCAACCTCACTACTTTACCCCCCTTCCTTACCCCTTTAAGCTTTGCTAGTCTTGATACCCATGGTAATGGGATTGTTGAGTCCTCGTGGCTCACAGATTACTACAACAACAGTTGTTGGTACAGGTTTACCCAATGATCATGACGCGAGAGCGATGCGTGCTTGCGTTGAGTTCTTCTTCTGCTTCTTCGATCAGGGGATAGGTTCCAGGTCGGCAGCCGGGCTAGCAGGGTGGATGTCGTTTGAGCTTCTGTTTGTGTTTCATCCATAGCCGGATGTTGATCTTATGTATGATGATGTTGTATTCGTGTGCCATTGTATGCCTCTTGTATGTATCCCCATCTATTATGTAATGTTGATGTAATGATATCCACCTTGAAAAAGCGTTCCAATATGCAGGTCTATCCTTGGTGGGACCTTCGAGTTCCTTTTGGATAGGGTCGCATATTGGGCGTGACAAAGTCTCATGACTGTCATGTGATGATGACGCAGTTACTCCCGGTTGCACTTAGAGGGATTATGGACATACATGTGCGTGAGTCGCTTACTGACCTATGCCACTTTTTTGATGCTATCTCTCGAAAGTCGATCAGTGTGAAGCAACTCCATAGGCTACAGGAAGAGATTGTTGTCATACTGAATGAGCTAGAGATGTAATTC
>NW_021314240.1:0-1007 GCF_002162155.2 Triticum dicoccoides | reverse complement strand
CTGTCTCACGTAAGAGTACGTGTAAGGTCGGTCCGGGCCGCTTCATCCCACAATACCGTCGAAACAAGATTGGACTAGTAACGGTAAGCATATTGAACAACATCAACGCCCACAACTACTTTGTGTTCTACTCGTGCAAAGAATCTACGCAATAGACCTAGCTCATGATGCCACTGTTGGGGAACGTAGCAGAAATTCAAAATTTTCCTACGTGTCACCAAGATCTATCTATGGAGAGACCAGCAACGAGTAGAAAGAGAGTGCATCTACATACCCTTGTAGATCGCTAAGCGGAAGCGTTCAAGTGAACGGGGTTGATGGAGTTGTACTCGTCGTGATTCAAATCACCGATGATCCTAGTGCCGAACGGACGGCACCTCCGCGTTCAACACACGTACAGCCCGGTGACGTCTCCCATGCCTTGATCCAGCAAGGAGAGAGGGAGAGGTTGAGGAAGACTCCATCCAACAGCAGCACAACGGCGTGGTGGTGGTGGAGGAGCGTGGCAATCCAGCAGGGCTTCGCCAAGCACCATGGGAGAGGAGGAGTAGGAAGAGAGGTAGGGATGTGCCAGAACTTCGTGTATAGCTCCCATGCGCCTCCCCACTATATATAGGGGTGGAGGGGCAGGTTTCTTGCCCTCCAAGTCCATTGGGGCGTTGGCCAAGGTGGGAGGAAAGAAATCTCATTATTTCCTTCCCCACCGATTGTTATCCCCCCTTTTTAGGGATCTTGATCTTATCCCTTCGGGATATGATCTTATTCCTTCTAAGGGGGGATCTTGGTGCGCCTTGACCAGGGGTGTGGGGCCTTGCCCCCACTACCCACGTCCATGTGGGTCCCCCCATGCAGGTGGGCCCCACTTCGGAACCTTCTAGAACCTTCCCGGTACAATACCGAAAAATCCCGAACATTTTCCGGTGGCCAAAATAGGACTTCCCATATATAAATCTTTACCTCCGGACCATTCCGGAACTCCTCGTGACGTCCGGGATCTCATCCGGGAC
>NW_021314239.1:0-2718 GCF_002162155.2 Triticum dicoccoides | reverse complement strand
GGGCTGCGACGTGTTGATCTTCCGAGGCCGGGCATGACCCAGGAAAGTGTTTCCGGCCAAATGGGATCGAGCGTGTTGGGTTATGTGGTGCACCCCTGCAGGGAAGTTAATCTATTCGAATAGCCGTGATCTTCGGTAACAGGACGACTTGGAGTTGTACCTTGACCTTATGACAACTAGAACCGGATACTTAATAAAACACACCCTTCCAAGTGCCAGATACAACCCGGTGATCGCTTTTCTACAGGGCGACGAGGAGAGGATCGCCGGGTAGGATTATGCTATGCGATGCTACTGGAGATGCTACTTGGAGATGCTACTTGGAGATGCTATTTGGAGGACTTCAGTCTACTCTCTTCTACATGCTGCAAGACGGAGGCTGCCAGAAGCGTAGTCTTCGACAGGATTAGCTATCCCCCTCTTATTCTGGCATTCTGCAGTTCAGTCCACTGATATGGCCCTTTACACATATACCCATGCATATGTAGTGTAGCTCCTTGCTTGCGAGTACTTTGGATGAGTACTCACGGTTGCTTTTCTCCCTCTTTTCCCTCTTTCCCTTCTACCTGGTTGTCGCAACCAGATGCTGGAGCCCTGGAGCCAGACGCCATCGTCGACGATGATTCCTACTACACTGGAGGTGCCTACTACTACGTGCAGCCCGCTGACGACGACCAGGAGTAGTTTAGGAGGATCCCAGGCAGGAGGCCTGCACCTCTTTCGATCTGTATCCCAGTTTGTGCTAGCCTTCTTAAGGCAAACTTGTTTAACTTATGTCTGTACTCAGATATTGTTGCTTCCGCTGACTCATCTATGATCGAGCACTTGTATTCGAGCCCTCGAGGCCCCTGGCTTGTATTATGATGCTTGTATGACTTATTTTATTTGTAGAGGTTTGTTGTGATATCTTCCCGTGAGTCCCTGATCTTGATCGTACACATTTGTGTGCATGATTAGTGTACGATTGAATCGGGGGCATCACAAGTTGGTATCAGAGCCGACTGCCTGTAGGAATCCCCCTTCCAACTCCTTGGCCGAAGTCGAGTCTAGACATTGAAAAACTTTTACTAACATGGCTGTGTGGCCCATGGGCCCACGTCGCCATCGGGTGGTAGTAGGATCTTTTACTCCTCGACCTATACTCTGGGGCTCTGACATCTCTTCTATTCGGGTTAAATGAATTTTACTAAATCTAACATTAGGATCTCGTTATCATTTTCACGCGGAGAGCCCCTTATTACTGCTGATCGTCCGAGAACTTGTGTTCATCGCGTTTGCAATTCCCATTCCACCGCAAACCCTTATGGATAACTACTTGCAGTTGTTATTCTTACATTCCTCCCTAGTTGGTCTTGTTATTACAAGATACCCTGAAAAACTCGTCGTTGTTTCGATAATCCCTTGAGCTTACTGCCTTGCTGTTCTTTGTCACTTGAATACCCCTACGGTTAATTCTCGCACTTATCGAGTATCCGCTCATCCCCCAGTTGTTCATGTGTTACACAAAAGTCTTCGAAATACCACCCAATATTCCGGAAATCCTCAGCAACCTATTGCTCTGGAATTTCTTGTTTGCTTTCATTAGGATTAATCCCATAAGTATAGAAATCTTATTGACATTCCTTGTCATTATCATTTTGAGTCTGTTGACTCAATATGTTGCGGATACACGCAATCATCATTGATCCTTATAAATTACCTTTCCGGCTGAGCTTCCATTCTTTTAACTAGAATTGGTTCTCGACCAATCCAATTGTCGTTGATCGTACCCTAAGGCTATTCAACTTATCCATCCCTAATCAGAGCATTGCTTCTGATCCCTTGATTTGAAAATCATAATTCCTTTGCATTTGACAATTGAGTTAGTCAGTTGTTTCTATAATCTGATCTCCTTGCATTCTTCTTCCTCTAGTTGAGTACCGATACTTGTATCAGATCCTTTGTGGACCATCAAATCCTTTATTGGATTATTATTCGACAGTGTCCTCCTTAATCAATAACCTCGTGAGCCTTTCCTCTGATACATAATGCTTTTGGTAAATTGTATCCTCTGTTTTATCAACCATGCTCTATTTTCGAGCTAGTGGTATTTATGATTGAAGCTTGTGGTATATGTTTCCACGATACCCTGACGGGTTGAACGCATGCCTTCCTTAATATGGGTGAACTCGAAAGTTTTCACGAGTCATACTCATCTGGTATTACACCAGGTAAAACTTTCAACACTAATGCCTTTATCAAAGGGAGAAGTGAATGGGAGGTTATACATTGAAGAAGTGGGAGTCGACCTTGAACTTGTGTTCATGCCCATGGACACGATGTAGATCTTATCATTAAAGCTTCTCTTAAATAAATTATTCCTTTGGTATAAGTTCATCTTATATCTAGGATCTGGCCTTTTGCAACCGTGGTTCCGACCATGATTGTTCTTCTTTGATCTCATTTCTCGGACAAGTTAAAACAATTGTCTACTATGGATCAATACACCAGTCCAATCTTTACTTTGATCTTGTGTCGAGTATTACCCCCCTGGTATCTCGAGATTATCATGGAACTGCATAACTTTTTATGAGTTCTTCATCAAGTGCTACCTTCCCACTGATTCCAATTTTTCGCGGGCTCCGAGTTATTGAACACTCAAAGACACCGATAACTGAACCGAGTCCGCTCTTCGGTTCAACAACTCTTCAGTAAGCTTCTATAAGTACGAGTTTGTAC
>NW_021314238.1:0-1278 GCF_002162155.2 Triticum dicoccoides | reverse complement strand
TTGAACCCCAAGGTGTGTTTACGTGTTGATCATCAACACTCGCAGTTTTGGCCGATTCTGGCCCGCTTCATGCACCATTACTCACCATTTCGGGGTCCCAGAGTGATTTCCATGGTTATCGAACTCCAAGGTGCGCTTATGTGTCGACCATCAACACTCGCGGTTTCGGTCGTTTCATGCCCGTTTCATAGACTATTACTCACCGTTTTGGGTTCCCAAAGCGATTCTCGTTTCATGGACTATTACTTGCGGTTTCGTGCACTTACTCAGCATTTTGGGGACCCAGAGTGATTTCCACGATTGATGAACCCCGGGGTGCGTTTATGTGTCCGTCGTAAACACTCACACTTTTGTCCAATTCTGACCCGTTTTCTGGACTATTATTCACCGTTTTGGGGTCCCGAAGCGATTTCCATAGTTGTTGAACCCCAAGGTGTGCTTACCGTCGGTTATCAACAATCACAGTTTTGGCCGATTCTGGCCCGTTTCTTGGACTATTACTCTGTTTTGGGGTCCCGGAGTCATTTCCATGACTGACGAACCCCGGGATGCGTTTACATGTCGGTCATCCACACTCGCATATTTGGCCGATTCTTGTCCGTTTCGTGCACTATTACTCAGTGTTTTGGGGACCCAGAGCAATTTCCACGATTGATGAACCCCGGGATGCGTTTATGTGTCTGTCGTCAACTCTCACAGTTTTGTCCAATTCTGACCCGTTTCGTGGACTATTACTCAACATTTTGGGGTCCCAAAGTGATTTTCATAGTTGTTGAACCCCAAGGTGTGCTTACGTGTTGGTCATCAACTCTCGCAGTTTTGGCCGATTCTGGCCCGTTTCATGGACTATTACTCACCGTTTTGGGGTCCCAAAGCGATTCTCGTTTCATGGACTATTACTCGCGGTTTTGTGCATTATTACTCAGCGATTTGGGGACCTAGAGCGATTTCCACGATTGATGAACCCCGGGATGCGTTTATGTGTCCGTCGTCAACACTCACAGCTTTGGCCAAATCTGACCCGTTTCGTGGACTATTACTCATCGTTTTCGGGTCCCGAAGCGATTTCCATAGTTGTTGAACCCCAAGGTGTGCTTACGTGTCGGTCATCAACAATCACAGTTTTGGCCGATTCTGGCCCGTTTCTTGGACTATTACTCTGTTTTGGGGTCCCGGAGTCAGTTCCACGATTGACGAACCCCGGGGTGCTATTACATGTCGGTCATCAACACTCACATATTTCGCCGATTCTTGTCCGTTTCGTGCACTATTACTCAG
>NW_021314237.1:0-2387 GCF_002162155.2 Triticum dicoccoides | reverse complement strand
TTTTGCTCCATAGTCGAGAGACAACATTTGATTAGTCAGAGGGCTTAGATTTCACATTTTCAATCCAACTAAGCCCTTTACTGCCAAAAGTCCTTACCATTTTGAAATAATCAATTCGGCCAGCTCATAGGGGCAAAAATCCACATGATTGTGGTGGCCAGAAGAACACCATCGGAGATCTGAACACTAAATCAACATTCAAAATTTGGCAGACCATCTTAGTGAGAGAAAGAGGGAGGGAGATCAAGGGCTCACCTAAACCAAGAAGAGATGACGACCACTGCCACGGTTGCGCAAGCCGAGGTTGTGGAAGATTAGACGACCACAAAGAATAAGCTAAATGTCCTTTATCTGAAAAGAAAAGGGGACATGATGAAGCTTAAGCAATCATAATGGCGACGAAATCAAAATTAAAACAGTAGCTATGTTTGGGAAGAGAACACAAATAAACATCTCAGGACTATAAATCAGTTATCATCCACTATACAATAGCACCTAGAAGCAACCAAGTAACTTTGGTGTGGCAGTTTTTCATCAAACTCTAAAAAACAGGAGATAAAACCAAGTGTAGTACCATATTATTGACAGTTAGAACATGGACCTAAAATATAGTGGCGTCAAATCTACAACCAAGTGTTTTCATGTCCATCTAAGAGCATCAAATATATGTAAATGGGCCTTAGACCTTATTTGCAAGAACACGCACACATCGCCAGGGTAGGTACGCCAAACCATGAACACAACAAGAGTTTCAAACTTCCAGTTTTTGTTACAAACAGCCGGGGGCGAGTCTGCCATTCATTCACAATGGTAGCTAGCTAAGTAACTGCTGCATGATCTTGGGGAACCTGGAGAGCAATCAGCGGCGCCTTCGGCATGTCGAGGCCGGCCTGATTGGCAAGGCTGGACACAGGAGCAGCCTAAAATTGTAGCAAACCAAACATTTTTTTGTTAGGCCCACACAATGCTAGCATGAATATATGTGACGTGAAAAAATGATCAAGCACGCAACCGACCTTCAGGGGGCAACACATGATTGAACCTGAGTGCTGACACAGTGCTTTCAGGGATGAGTCCGCTTTATGAGACTCCGTGCAAAGGAGTTCCGCTCCGATGAGAAACCTACATGTTTTTCACGCAACCAAATTACTCTCTATTGTGATACAATGGAATAGCTACTAACTTGAAATGGATAAATGGCAACCATCTTCGGAACGGAAGAAAAAAGAAATAGCCTTACCTGTAGCTCCTGCCGATCCACCTCGACCTCCAGGAGATAAAGGTAAAACAGTAGCGTGCCAAGTCTGGGGCATGAATGAATGAATTACCCTGAACAGTGTTGGGCATGTCAACATCCATCTTGACCTCCAGGAGATAAAGGTAGAACAGTAGCGTGCCAAGGCCGCCAGTAGCATGGAGGTCGTTCATGCCCATGTAGGTGATGTTGGCCACTGTCATCGGGATGCCATGGCCCTGCACATCCATCTCCTTTGCAATCACTTATGTTAATCAAAAAGGGAACACTTGTAGTTACCAATCATGAAAAGAATGTAGCAGTATCGGAGGAACAGAAATAGGTGAATTGAATCTCCAGAAAAATGTTTAATAGCTCTGGCTATTTTCTTCGTATTTGGAAGCTTTCTACCCAGGACACAGTGATTATTAACTTCCCCCAACAATACCAGGATTCCAATAAGTAAATGTGTTTCTAAAAGCTAGTACTCCCATCTTTCCCCATTCCCTTTACATGCAAGCACAGAACACCCATACAATGGATCAGCCATAAAAAACACAAAAGGAAATGATTTTTATTTGGTAACAGAAATACAATGTCTTTCTTTGTATTTGTATTTCCGGAAAAAAGTTTGGACACTTTCCAACAAGGAAACTGTGATCACTATCTTTCCCCATCAATACCAAGATTTCTAAAAGCTACAACTCCTATCTTTCTCCATCTCCTTTACATACATACACAGTACACCCATACGATGGATCAGCAAACAGGAAGCACAAAAGAAGATGATTTGATTGGGTTTCCCAATTCAAGCAAATATAAGAATGATCCAGTCAATAACTCATTCGTGCACAATGTTTGGAACACATAAATTATCTCATTCGTGTACAAAAAAATCATCACAGCTCGGTGGCCATGGTTACATGGAGCATGAGAGTGACCAGAGGAGGAACCGGTGGCTTACCTATGCCAGATGCGTCAGAGTGAGCGTCGGATAAGGAGAGATCACATGCAGTGATAAATCCGGTCGGGGTTGGTAGATATGGCGGTAGAAACCATTAAGGATGGGCCGCTTCAGATCTGTAGGGATGCTGATGTCGTTGTCTGCAATTAGAATAGTCGCAGAAACAAGCAGTGGTACTAACAAGGAAAT
>NW_021314236.1:0-1398 GCF_002162155.2 Triticum dicoccoides | reverse complement strand
GTAAAAGCTTTGTTTTGACTATAAGCATGAGGAGAATTAACAACGGATTGCAACAAGGAAATAAAACCTTTTAAAGAGCAATTATCATAATCAAATTCCTTGAAATCCGAGATAGTAGGTTCAATATTATTAGAAGTTGAGGATTCTCCAATCTCACTTTTACCAAACTTAGCATCAAGATCTAAAGACTCCGAATTCTTGGGACACCTTCTAGGCAAAGTTGGTTCATCATCAGTCCCATAATCATCAAAATTCATATTGCAAAACATAGATCTAATCGGAGACACATCAATAACTTTAAGATCCTCATCATTATTTTCATGGAAACTAGAAGAACACGCTTTTATAAAGCTTTCTTTTTAGCACTCAATCTAGCGGTTCTTTCCTTACACTCATCAATGGAAATTCTCATTACTTTGAGAGACTCATTGATATCATGCTTAGGAGGGGAAGATCTAATTTTAAGAGAATCAACGTCAAGCGAAAGTCTATCAATGTTCCTAGCCAAATCATCAACTTTGATCAATTTTTCTTCAAGCAAAGCATTAAAATTCTTTTGAGAAATCATAAATTCTTTCACAATATTCTCAAAATCAGAGGGCATCTTATTAAAATTACCATAAGAATTATTGTAGGAATTTCCATAATTATTAGAGGGATTACTAGGGAATGGTCTAGCATTAAAATTTCCTCTATAAGCATTGTTTCCAAAACTATTCCTACCAACAAAATTCACATCCATAGATTCATTATTATTCTCAATCAAGGAAGACAAAGGCATATCATTGGGATCAAGAGGAGTATTTTTAGTAGCAAACATCTTCATAAGTTCATCCATCTTTCCACTCAAAACATTGATTTCTTCTATGGCATGCACTTTTTTACTAGAGGATCTTTTGGTATGCCATTGAGAATAATTAGCCATAATATTATCAAGCAATTTTGTACCATCTCCTAACGTGATTTCCATAAACGTGCCTCCCGCGGCCGAATCTAAGAGATTTCTAGAAGCAAAGTTCAAACCGACATAAAATTTTTGTATGATCATCCATAAATTCAAACCATGAGTAGGGCAATTGCGAAAGTATCAATTTCATTCTTTCCAAAGATTGGGCAACATGCTCATGATCAAGTTGTTTAAAATTCATGATATCGTTCCTAAGAGTGATAATCTTAGCGGGAGGAAAATACTTAGAGATAAAAGCATCTTTGCACTTGTTCCAAGAATCAGTACTATTTTTAGGCAAAGACGAAAACCAAACTTTAGCACGATCTCTAAGTGAAAACAGAAATAACTTCAATTTGGCAATATTGTTATCCGTATCTTTCTTCTTTTGCATATCACACAAATCAACAAAATTATTTAGATGAGAAGCGGCATCTTCACTAGGAAGGCCG
>NW_021314235.1:0-17180 GCF_002162155.2 Triticum dicoccoides | reverse complement strand
TCCATGATTGACGAACACCGGGGTGCGTTTATGTGTCGGTTAGCAACACTCGCATTTTGGGCCGCTTCTGGCCCGTTTCATGGACTATTACTCACCGTTTTGGGGCCCCAAAGAGATGTCCATGGTTCTTGAACCGCATGGTGCGCTTATGTGTCGATCATCAACAATCGCAGTTTGGGCCGATTTTGGCCCGTTTCTTGCACTATTACTTAGTTTTGGGGGTCCCGCAGTGATTTCCACGATTGACGAACTCCGTGGTGCGTTTACATGTCGGTCATCGACACACAATTTTGGTCGACTCTGGTCCGCTTCGTGCACTATTACTCACCGTTTTGGCGTCCCAGAGCGATTTCCATGATTGACAATTCCCGGGGTGTGTTTGCGTGTGTGTCCTCAATACTCACAGTTTTGGCCAATTCTGACGCGAATCGTGGACTATTAATCAACATTTAGGGGCCCTGAAGCGATTTCCATAGTTGGTGAACCCCAAAATGCGTTTAGGTGTCGGTCATGAACACTCACAGTTTTGGACGATTCTGTCCCGTTTCGTGGACTATTACTCATTGTTTTGGGGTCCCAGTGTGACTTGCAGAATTAACAAACCCCGGGATGCGTTTACGTGTCGATCATCAACACTCGCAGTTTCGGCCGATTCGGGCTCGTTTTGTGGCACTCGCAGTTTTGGCCGATTCTGGCCCGTTTCATGGACTATTACTCACTGTTTTGGGGTCCCGGAGTGCTTTCCTTGATTAACAAACCCCGGGGTGCGTTTACGTGTCGGTCATAAACACTCGTGGTTTTGTCGATTCTGACACGTTTCGTGGACTATTACTCACCGTTTTGGGGTACCGAAGCGATTTCCATAGTTGTTGAACCCCAAGGTGCGCTTACATGTAGGTCATCAACAATCACAGTTTGGGCCGGTTTTGGCCCATTTCTTGGACTATTACTTAGTTTCGGGGGTCCCGGAGTGATTTCCACGATTTACGAACCCCGTCGTGCGTTTACGTGCCGGTCATCAACACTCACAATTTTGGCCGATTCTGGTCCGTTTCGTGCACTATTACTCACCGCTTTGGGGTCCCAGAGCGATTTCCATGGTTGTTGAACTCCAAGTTGCACTTACGTGCCTGTCATCAACATTCATAGTTTTTGCCAATTCTGGCCCGTTTCTTGGACTATTACTCTGTTTTGGCGTCCCGGTGTGATTTCCATGATTGAAGAACACCGGGGTGCGTTTATGTGTCGGTTAGCAACACTTGCATTTTGGGCCGCTTCTGGCCCGTTTCGTCGACTATTACTCACCGTGTTGGGGCCCCAAAGCGATTTCCATGGTTGTTGAACCCCATGGTGCGCTTACGTGTCGATCATCAACAATCGCAGTTTGGGCCGATTTTGGCCCGTTTCTTGCACTATTACTTAGTTTTGGGCGTCCCGCAGTGATTTCCAGATTGACGAACTCCGTGGTGCGTTTACATGTCAGTCATCAACACACAATTTTGGTCGACTCTGGTCCAGTTTGTGCACGATTATTCACCATTTTGGCGTCCTAGAGCGATCTCCATGATTGACAATTCCCGGGGTGCGTTTGCATGTCTGTCCTCAACACTCACTGTTTTGGCCAATTCTAACGCGATTCGTGGACTATTACTCAACATTTAGGGGTCCCGAAGCGATTTCCATAGTTGGTGAACCCCCAAATGCGTTTAGGTGTCGGTCATGAACACTCACAGTTTTGGACGATTCTGGCCCGTTTCGTGGACTATTACTCACTGTTTTGGGGTCCCGGTGTGACTTGCACGATTAACAAACCCCGGGGTGCATTTACGTGTCGATCATCAACACTCGCAGTTTCGGCCAATTCGGGCTCGTTTTGTGGCACTCGCAGTTTTGGCCGATTCTAGCCCGTTTCATGGACTATTACTCACTGTTTTGGGGTCCCGGAGTGCTTTCCTTGATTAACAAACCCCGGGGTGCGTTTACGTGTCGGTCATAAACACTCGTGGTTTTGTCGATTCTGACACGTTTCGTGGACTATTACTCACCGTTTTGGGGTACCGAAGCGATTTCCATAGTTGTTGAACCCCAAGGTGCGCTTACATGTAGGTCATCAACAATCACAGTTTGGGCCGGTTTTGGCCCATTTCTTGGACTATTACTTAGTTTCGGGGGTCCCGGAGTGATTTCCACGATTTACGAACCCCGTCGTGCGTTTACGTGCCGGTCATCAACACTCACAATTTTGGCCGATTCTGGTCCGTTTCGTGCACTATTACTCACCGCTTTGGGGTCCCAGAGCGATTTCCATGGTTGTTGAACTCCAAGTTGCACTTACGTGCCTGTCATCAACATTCATAGTTTTTGCCAATTCTGGCCCGTTTCTTGGACTATTACTCTGTTTTGGCGTCCCGGTGTGATTTCCATGATTGAAGAACACCGGGGTGCGTTTATGTGTCGGTTAGCAACACTTGCATTTTGGGCCGCTTCTGGCCCGTTTCGTGGACTATTACTCACCGTGTTGGGGCCCCAAAGCGATTTCCATGGTTGTTGAACCCCATGGTGCGCTTACGTGTCGATCATCAACAATCGCAGTTTGGGCCGATTTTGGCCCGTTTCTTGCACTATTACTTAGTTTTGGGCGTCCCGCAGTGATTTCCACGATTGACGAACTCCGTGGTGCGTTTACATGTCAGTCATCAACACACAATTTTGGTCGACTCTGGTCCATTTCGTGCACGATTATTCACCATTTTGGCGTCCCAGAGCGATTTCCATGATTGACAATTCCCGGGGTGCGTTTGCGTGTCTGTCCTCAACACTCACAGTTTGGGCCAATTCTGACGCGATTCGAGGACTATTACTCAACATTTAGGGGTCCCGAAGCAATTTCCATAGTTGTTGAACCCCAAAATGCGTTTACGTGCCGGTCATGAACACTCACAGTTGTGGCCGATTCTGGCCCGTTTCGTGGACTATTACTCACTGTTTGGGGTCCCTGTGTGACTTGCGCCATTAACAAACCCCGGGGTGCGTTTACGTGTCGATCATCAACACTCGCAGTTTCGGCCAATTCGGGCTCGTTTTGTGGCACTCGCAGTTTTGCCCGATTCTGGCCCGTTTCATGGACTATTACTCACTGTTTTGGGGTCCCGGAGTGCTTTCCTTGATTAACAAACCCCGGGGTGCGTTTACGTGTCGGTCATAAACACTCGTGGTTTTGTCGATTCTGACACGTTTCGTGGACTATTACTCACCGTTTTGGGGTACCGAAGCGATTTCCATAGTTGTTGAACCCCAAGGTGCGCTTACATGTAGGTCATCAACAATCACAGTTTGGGCCGGTTTTGGCCCATTTCTTGGACTATTACTTAGTTTCGGGGGTCCCGGAGTGATTTCCACGATTTACGAACCCCGTCGTGCGTTTACGTGCCGGTCATCAACACTCACAATTTTGGCCGATTCTGGTCCGTTTCGTGCACTATTACTCACCGCTTTGGGGTCCCAGAGCGATTTCCATGGTTGTTGAACTCCAAGTTGCACTTACGTGCCTGTCATCAACATTCATAGTTTTTGCCAATTCTGGCCCGTTTCTTGGACTATTACTCTGTTTTGGCGTCCCGGTGTGATTTCCATGATTGAAGAACACCGGGGTGCGTTTATGTGTCAGTTAGCAACACTTGCATTTTGGGCCGCTTCTGGCCCGTTTCGTGGACTATTACTCACCGTGTTGGGGCCCCAAAGCGATTTCCATGGTTGTTGAACCCCATGGTGCGCTTACGTGTCGATCATCAACAATCGCAGTTTGGGCCGATTTTGGCCCGTTTCTTGCACTATTACTTAGTTTTGGGCGTCCCGCAGTGATTTCCACGATTGACGAACTCCGTGGTGCGTTTACATGTCAGTCATCAACACACAATTTTGGTCGACTCTGGTCCAGTTTGTGCACGATTATTCACCATTTTGGCGTCCTAGAGCGATCTCCATGATTGACAATTCCCGGGGTGCGTTTGCATGTCTGTCCTCAACACTCACTGTTTTGGCCAATTCTAACGCGATTCGTGGACTATTACTCAACATTTAGGGGTCCCGAAGCGATTTCCATAGTTGGTGAACCCCCAAATGCGTTTAGGTGTCGGTCATGAACACTCACAGTTTTGGACGATTCTGGCCCGTTTCGTGGACTATTACTCACTGTTTTGGGGTCCCGGTGTGACTTGCACGATTAACAAACCCCGGGGTGCATTTACGTGTCGATCATCAACACTCGCAGTTTCGGCCAATTCGGGCTCGTTTAGTGGCACTCGCAGTTTTGGCCGATTCTGGCCCGTTTCATGGACTATTACTCACTGTTTTGGGGTCCCGGAGTGCTTTCCTTGATTAACAAACCCCGGGGTGCGTTTACGTGTCGGTCATAAACACTCGTGGTTTTTGTCGATTCTGACTCGTTTCATGGACTATTACTCACCGTTTTGGCGTCCCGAAGCGATTTCCGTAGTTGTTGAACCCCAAGGTGCGCTTACATGTAGGTCATCAACAATCGCAGTTTGGGCCGGTTTTGGCCCGTTTCTTGGACTATTACTTAGTTTCGGGGGTCCCGGAGTGATTTCCACGATTTACGAACCCCATGGTACGTTTACGTGCCGGTCATCAACACTCACAATTTTGGCCGATTCTGGTCCGTTTCGTGCACTATTACTCACCGCTTTGGGGTCCCAGAGCGATTTCCATGGTTGTTGAACTCCAAGGTGCAGTTACTGTCTGTCATCAACATTCGTCTTTTTTGCCGATTCTGGCCTGTTTCTTCGACTATTACTCCGTTTTGGCGCTCCGGTGTGATTTCCATGATTGACGAACACCGGGGTGCGTTTATGTGTCGGTTAGCAACACTCGCATTTTGGGCCGCTTCTGGCCCGTTTCATGGACTATTACTCACCGCTTTGGGGCCCCAAAGCGATGTCCATGGTTCTTGAACCCCATGGTGCGCTTATGTGTCGATCATCAACAATCGCAGTTTGGGCCGATTTTGGCCCGTTTCTTGCACTATTACTTAGTTTTGGGGGTCCCGCAGTGATTTCCATGATTGACGAACTCCGTGGTGCGTTTACATGTAGGTCATCGACACACAATTTTGGTCCACTCTGGTCCGCTTCGTGCACTATTACTCACCGTTTTGGCGTCCCAGAGCGATTTCCATGATTGACAATTCCCGGGGTGTGTTTGCGTGTGTGTCCTCAATACTCATAGTTTTGGCCAATTCTGACGCGATTCGTGGACTATTACTCAACATTTAGGGGCCCCGAAGCGATTTCCATAGTTGTTGAACCCCAAAATGCGTTTAGGTGTCGGTCATGTACACTCATAGTTTTGGACGATTCTGTCCCGTTTCGTGGACTATTACTCATTGTTTTGGGGTCCCGGTGTGACTTGCAGAATTAACAAACCCCGGGGTGCGTTTACGTGTCGATCATCAACACTCGCAGTTTCGGCCGATTCTGGCTTGTTTTGTGGCACTCGCAGTTTTGGCCGATTCTAGCCCGTTTCATGGACTATTACTCACTGTTTTGGGGTCCCGGAGTGCTTTCCTTGATTAACAAACCCCGGGGTGCGTTTACGTGTCGGTCATAAACACTCGTGGTTTTGTCGATTCTGACACGTTTCGTGGACTATTACTCACCGTTTTGGGGTACCGAAGCGATTTCCATAGTTGTTGAACCCCAAGGTGCGCTTACATGTAGGTCATCAACAATCACAGTTTGGGCCGGTTTTGGCCCATTTCTTGGACTATTACTTAGTTTCGGGGGTCCCGGAGTGATTTCCACGATATACGAACCCCGTCGTGCGTTTACGTGCCGGTCATCAACACTCACAATTTTGGCCGATTCTGGTCCGTTTCGTGCACTATTACTCACCGCTTTGGTGTCCCAGAGCGATTTCCATGGTTGTTGAACTCCAAGTTGCACTTACGTGCTTGTCATCAACATTCATAGTTTTTGCCAATTCTGGCCCGTTTCTTGGACTATTACTCTGTTTTGGCGTCCCGGTGTGATTTCCATGATTGACGAACACCGGGGTGCGTTTATGTGTCGGTTAGCAACACTCGCATTTTGGGCCGCTTCTGGCCCGTTTCGTGGACTATTACTCACCGTTTTGGGGCCCCAAAGCGATTTCCATGGTTGTTGAACCCCATGGTGCGCTTACGTGTCGATCATCAACAATCGCAGTTTGGGCCGATTTTGGCCTGTTTCTTGCACTATTACTTAGTTTTGGGCGTCCCGCAGTGATTTCCACGATTGACGAACTCCGTGGTGCGTTTACATGTCAGTCATCAACACACAATTTTGGCCGCCTCTGGTCCATTTCGTGCACGATTATTCACCATTTTGGCGTCCCAGAGCGATCTCCATGATTCACAATTCCCGGGGTGCGTTTGCATGTCTGTCCTGAACACTCACTGTTTTGGCCAATTCTAACGCGATTCGTGGACTATTACTCAACATTTAGGGGTCCCGAAGCGATTTCCAAAGTTGGTGAACCCCAAAATGCGTTTAGGTGTCGGTCATGAACACTCACAGTTTTGGACGATTCTGGCCCGTTTCATGGACTATTACTCACTGTTTTGAGGTCCCGGTGTGACTTGCACGATTAACAAACCCCGGGGTGCATTTACGTGTCGATCATCAACACTTGCAGTTTCGGCCAATTCGGGCTCGTTTTGTGGCACTCGCAGTTTTGGCCGATTCTGGCCCGTTTCATGGACTATTACTCACTGTTTTGGGGTCCCGGAGTGCCTTCCTTGATTAACAAACCCCGGGGTGCGTTTACGTGTCGGTCATCAACACTCACAATTTTGGCCGATTCTGGTCCGTTTTGTGCACTATTACTCACCGCTTTGGGTCCCAGAGCGATTTCCATGGTTGTTGAACTCCAAGGTGCAGTTACTGTCTGTCATCAACATTCATAGTTTTTGCTGATTCTGGCCTGTTTCTTCGACTATTACTCCGTTTTGGCGTCCCGGTGTGATTTCCATGATTGACGAACACCGGGGTGCGTTTATGTGTCGGTTAGCAACACTCGCATTTTGGGCCGATTCTGGCCCGTTTCATGGACTATTACTCACCGTTTTGGGGCCCCAAAGCGATGTCCATGGTTCTTGAACCCCATGGTGCGCTTATGTGTCGATCATCAACAATCGCAGTTGTGGCCGATTTTGGCCCGTTTCTTGCACTATTACTTAGTTTTGGGGGTCCCGATTTCCACGATTGACGAACTCCGTGGTGCGTTTACATGTCGGTCATCAACACACAATTTTGGTCGACTCTGGTCCGCTTCGTGCACTATTACTCACCGTTTTGGCGTCCCAGAGCGATTTCCATGATTGACAATTCCCGGGGTGCGTTTGCGTGTGTGTCCTCAATACTCACAGTTTTGGCCAATTCTGATACGATTCGTGGACTATTACTCAACATTTAGGGGCCCCAAAGCGATTTCCATAGTTGTTGAACCCCAAAATGCGTTTAGGTGTCGGTCATGAACACTCACAGTTTTGGACGATTCTGGCCCGTTTCGTGGACTATTACTCACTGTTTTGGGGTCCCGGTGTGACTTGCATAATTAACAAACCCCGGGGTGCGTTTACGTGTCAATCATCAACACTCGCAGTTTCGGCCGATTCGGGCTCGTTTTGTGGCACTCGCAGTTTTGGCCGATTCTGGCCCTGTTTCGTGGAGTATTACTCACTGTTCTGGGGTCCCGGATTGATTTCCATGGTTAAAGAACCGCGGACTGCGTTTACGTGTCGGTCATGAACACTCGCATTTTGGGCCGATTGTGACCCGTTTCGTGGACTATTACTCACCATTTTGGGGGCGCCAAAGCGATTTCCATGGTTGTTGAACTCCAAGGTGCGCTTACATGTAGGTCATCACCAATCGTAGTTTGGGCCGATTTTGGCCAGTTTCTTGGACTATTACTTAGTTTCGGGGGTCCCGGAGTGATTTCCACGATTTAAGAACCCCGTGGTGCGTTTACGTGTCGGTCATCAACACTCACAATTTTGGCCGATTCTGGTCCGTTTCATGCACAATTACTCACCGCTTTGGGGTCCTAGAGCGATTTCCATGGTAGTTGAACTCCAAGGTGCAGTTACGTGTCTGTCATCAACATTCATAGTTTTTGCCGATTCTGGCCTGTTTCTTCGAGTATTACTCTGTTTTGGCGTCCCGGTGTGATTTCCATGATTGACGAACACCGGGGTGCGTTTATGTGTCGGTTAGCAACACTCGCATTTTGGGCCGCTTCTGGCCCGTTTCATGGACTATTACTCACCGTTTTGGGGCCCCAAAGCGATGTCCATGGTTCTTGAACCCCATGGTGCGCTTACGTGTCGATCATCAACAATCGCAGTTCGGGCCGATTTTGGCCCGTTTCTTGCACTATTACTTAGTTTTGGGGGTCCCGATTTCCACGATTGACGAACTCCGTGGTTCGTTTACATGTCGGTCATCAACACACAATTTTGGTCGACTCTAGTCCGCTTCGTGCACTATTACTCACCGTTTTGGCGTCCCAGAGCGATTTCCATGATTGACAATTCCCGGGGTGCGTTTGCGTGTGTGTCCTCAATACTCACAGTTTTGGCCAATTCTGACGCGATTTTTGGACTATTACTCAACATTTAGGGGTCCCGAAGCGATTTCCATAGTTGTTGAACCCCAAAATCACAGTGGCCCAACGCGTCGGCGTTGACCTCGCTGACGTGGCTTTTGACCGGCCCCACATGTCTGTGACTCCAGCCAGCGCTGTGTCACTGACCAGTGGACCCCACTGGTCAGTTTGACCCGGACCAGCCCCTGTTGACTCTGCTGAGGTCAGCATGACGCCATGCTGACGCAATATTCCTTTTCTGGAATTTAGTTTATTTTATAAATAATCAGGAAAATTCCACAAATAGCTAGAACTTCAATAAATCATAGAAAATTAACCGTAACTCCAAATGAAATAATTTATATATGGAAAATTATCAGAAATATTCAAGGAATTCATCTGTACCATTTTCATGCATGTTGAACAATGTTTGTCCTCTGATTTGGACAAAAAAAATAAAGGTCATTTAAATAATCATATATGGAGTTGGAATTTGAATCATGTATTCAAACCAACTTCATTTAAATCATAGCTAGGTGCATTAGCCCAAAACACATTCATATTGCCATGTCATAGCATGCATCATATTGTGCATTGCATTGATCGTGTTTCTTCTGTGTTTGCCGTTGTTGTTCCCCCTCGGTAGGCGTTGTTCCGACGTTGTGATCGTTGACACTGATGAAGACTCAATGCTATCTTCAGAAGTGCCAGGCAAGCAAAACCCCCTTGTTCATTTCGATACAATCCTACTCTCTCGCTCCTGCTCTCTTTTACTGCATTAGGACAACAACGATTCATCTGTTACTTGTTGCGGTAGCTGAACCCCTTTATCCTTTGCATGACCTGTCATTGCCACAGTAAATAGATGAAACCCACTAGCATGAGTAGGAGTTGTTTGAGCCCTGTTGTGCCTACTCATTCATGTTTGTTTGTCATGCCTGCTACTGCTTATAGTTGAGTCAGGTCTGATTCATCGGGGATGAATCAGAGGTGTGTGAACATGTCCTACCATTGAGAGCTAAGTGTGTGAACACGATTTGGTAAAGGTAGCGGTGAGAGGCCATGTAGGAGTACATGGTGGGTTGTCTCATTGCAGCCGTCCTCAGGAACTGAGTTCTGTGTTTGTGATCCATGAACAGCTACTACCACACATTGGGATCCTTAATTGACTCTCTCGACTTATTAATCAACATGATCTCTGTCCAGGAATTGCAACTAGTTTCTGGTGTTTGTAGGTAGTGTTAGTAGTCTACCAGGTGGCACCCGGTACAGGTGGGCTTGGGACAGACTAGGCACAGTGGCACGGTGTACCAAGTGGCACCCGGATGGTGGGCTTGGGAACCCTGCTCACATCGTTTGGGGCCGTGAGCGACACCCCGGTCGGATCTCCCTGCGGATGGAACCCGAATAGGCGATAAACCTGGACTTGAGACTTGTTCGGTTAGTCAGGTCGTGGCCGACTCCCTCGCCCGGCTTCCGCTTGAAGGTTGCCGAGGTACATGACGTGTACAGGGCGGTAAGTGGCGAGAGCGTGTGTGAAGAAGTACACCCCTGCAGGGTTAACATCATCTATTCGAATAGCCGGATTCCTCGGATATGGAAACTTGGACCCCTTGCATAGTTCATAGACAAGTGAAAGTGGATACTCTAAAATATGCAAGATAAGCGTGAGTGCTATGGATGGCGTTCTCGTAGGGAGACGGGAGCGGATCCATAGTGGTGTATTGATATGGTGAATATGTGGACTCGTGTGCGCCACCTCAAAAGAGTTACTTGAAGTCATAGTTCAGGATAGCCACCGAGTCAAAGCTGGCTTGCTGCAGTTAAACTCCACCACCCCCTTTGTTGATAATGATGCATATGTAGATAGATCTGATGTAAGTCTTGTTGGGTACATTTGTACTCACGTTTGCCTATTTTATGTTTTGCAGAGAGACTTCAGTCTCACTAGTAGTTCCGCTTGGACTTCGACGTTTAGCTTGTTACCTCAGCTACGATCTTGTGCCTTCGGCAGGATCTGGTAGATAGACAGGCTTCTCAGCCTTTTTCATTTGTAGATGTCTGTACTCAGACATGTTAAGCTTCCGCATGTGCTTTGACTTGTATGCTCTAATTGTTGGATCATGAGACCCCTGTTTGTAATATCTCGCTCCTCGGAGCCTATTGAATAAATACTTGAGTTGTAGAGTCATGTTGTGATGCCATGTTGTATTTGCACATATCGAGCATAATGTGTGTATGTTATTGAAATGCTTGGTATGTGTGGGATCTGACTATCTAGTTGTTTATCTTTAGTAGCCTCTCTTACCGGGAAATGTCTCCTAGTGTTTCAACTGAGCCATGGTAGCTTGCTACTGCTCAGGAACACTTAGGCTGGCCGGCATGTGTCCTTCTTCGTTCCTGTGTCTGTCCCTTCGGGGAAATGTCACGCGATGAATACCGGAGTCCTGTTAGCCCGCTACAGCCCGGTTCACCGGAGTCCTGCTAGCCCAGTGCTACAGCTTGGATTCACTCGCTGATGACCGACACGTTCGATGCTGGGTCATGGATGCCTGTCCCTGTTAGTCTGTGCCACTTTGGGTTTACGACTAGCCATGTCAGCCCGGTCTCCTTATCATATGGATGCTAGCGACACTGTCATATACATGTGCCGAAAGGCGCAAACGGTCCCGGGCAAAGGTAAGGCGACACCAGTGGGAATACCGTGCGTGAGGCCGCAAAGTGATATGAGGTGTTACATGCTAGATCGATGTGGCATTGAGTCGGGGTCCTGACAATTACTCACAGGTTTGGGGTCCCGGAGTGCTTTCCTTGATTAACAAACCCCGGGGTGCGTTTACGTATCGGTCATCAACACTCATGGTTTTTGTCGATTCTGACTCGTTTCGTGGACTATTACTCACCGTTTTGGGGTCCCAAAGAGATTTCCATAGTTGTTGAACCCCAAGGTGCGCTTACATGTATGTCATCAACAATCGCAGTTTGGGCCGATTTTTGGCCCATTTCTTGGACTATTACTTAGTTTCGGGGGTCCTGGAGTGATTTCCACAATTTACGAACCCCGTTGTGCGTTTACGTTTCGGTCATCAACACTCAGAATTTTGGTCGATTCTGGTCCGTTTCGTGCACTATTACTCGCCACTTTGGGGTCCCAGAGCGATTTCCATGGTTGTTGAACTCCAAGGTGCACTTACGTGTCTGTCATCAACATTCATAGTTTTTGCCAATTCTGGCCCGTTTCTTGGACTATTACTCTGTTTTGGCGTCCCGGTGTGATTTCCATGATTGACGCACACCAGGGTGCGTTTATGTGTCGGTTAGCAACACTCGCATTTTGGGCCGCTTCTGGCCCGTTTCGTCGACCACTACTCACCGTTTTGGGGCCCCAAAGCGATTTCCATGGTTGTTGAACCCCATGGTGCGCTTACGTGTCGATCATCAACGATCGCAGTTTGGGCCGATTTTGGCCCGTTTCTTGCACTATTAATTAGTTTTGGGCGTCCCGCAGTGATTTCCACAATTGACGAACTCCGTGGTGCGCTTACATGTCAGTCATCAACACACAATTTTGGTCGACTCTGGTCCATTTCGTGCACGATTATTCACCATTTTGGCGACCCAGAGCGATTTCCATGATTGACAATTCCCGGGGTGCGTTTGCGTGTCTGTCCTCAACACTCACAGTTTTGGCCAATTCTGACGCGATTCGAGGACTATTACTCAACATTTAGGGGTCCCGAAGCGATTTCCATAGTTGTTGAACCCCAAAATGCGTTTACGTGTCGGTCATGAACACTCACATTTGTGGCTGATTCTGGCCCGTTTCTTGGACTATTACTCACTGTTTGGGGTCCCGGTGTGACTTGCGCAATTAACAAACCCCGGGGTGCGTTTACGTGTCGATCATCAACACTCGCAGTTTCGGCCGATTCGGGCTCCTTTTGTGGCACTCGCAGTTTTGGCCGATTCTGGCCCGTTTCATGGACTATTACTCACAGGTTTGGGGTCCCGGAGTGCTTTCCTTGATTAACAAACCCCGGGGTGCGTTTACGTATCGGTCATCAACACTCATGGTTTTTGTCGATTCTGACTCGTTTCGTGTACTATTACTCACCGTTTTGGGGTCCCAAAGAGATTTCCATAGTTGTTGAACCCCAAGGTGCGCTTACATGTATGTCATCAACAATCGCAGTTTGGGCCGATTTTTGGCCCATTTCTTGGACTATTACTTAGTTTCGGGGGTCCTGGAGTGATTTCCACAATTTACGAACCCCGTGGTGCGTTTACGTTTCGGTCATCACCACTCACAATTTTGGCCGATTCTGGTCCGTTTCGTGCACTATTACTCGCCGCTTTGGGGTCCCAGAGCGATTTCCATGGTTGTTGAACTCCAAGGTGCACTTACGTGTCTGTCATCAACATTCATAGTTTTTGCCAATTCTGGCCCGTTTCTTGGACAATTACTCTGTTTTGGCGTCCTGGTGTGATTTCCATGATTGACGCACACCGGGGTGCGTTTATGTGTCGGTTAGCAACACTCGCATTTTGGGCCGCTTCTGGCCCGTTTCGTCGACCACTACTCACCGTTTTGGGGCCCCAAAGCGATTTCCATGGTTGTTGAACCCCATGGTGCGCTTACGTGTCGATCATCAACGATCGCAGTTTGGGCCGATTTTGGCCCGTTTCTTGCACTATTAATTAGTTTTGGGCGTCCCGCAGTGATTTCCACAATTGACGAACTCCGTGGTGCGTTTACATGTCAGTCATCAACACACAATTTTGGTCGACTCTGGTCCATTTCGTGCACGATTATTCACCATTTTGCCATCCCAGAGCGATTTCCATGATTGACAATTCTCGGGGTGCGTTTGCGTGTCTGTCCTCAACACTCACAGTTTTGGCCAATTCTGACGCGATTCGAGGACTATTACTCAACATTTAGGGGTCCCGAAGCGATTTCCATAGTTGTTGAACCCCAAAATGCGTTTACGTGTCGGTCATGAACACTTACAGTTGTGGCCGATTCTGGCCCGTTTCATGGACTATTACTCACAGGTTTGGGGTCCCGGAGTGCTTTCCTTGATTAACAAACCCCGGGGTGCATTTACGTATCGGTCATCAACACTCATGGTTTTTGTCGATTCTGACTCGTTTCGTGGACTATTACTCACCGTTTTGGGGTCCCAAAGAGATTTCCATAGTTGTTGAACCCCAAGGTGCGCTTACATGTATGTCATCAACAATCGCAGTTTGGGCCGATTTTTGGCCCATTTCTTGGACTATTACTTAGTTTCGGGGGTCCTGGAGTGATTTCCACAATTTACAAACCCCGTGGTGCGTTTACATTTCGGTCATCAACACTCACAATTTTGGCCGATTCTGGTCCATTTCGTGCACTATTACTCGCCGCTTTGGGGTCCCAGAGCGATTTCCATGGTTGTTGAACTCCAAGGTGCACTTATGTGTCTGTCATCAACATTCATAGTTTTTGCCAATTCTGGCCCGTTTCTTGGACTATTACTCTGTTTTGGCGTCCCGGTGTGATTTCCATGATTGAAGAACACCGGGGTGCGTTTATGTGTCGGTTAGCAACAGTCGCATTTTGGGCCGCTTCTGGCCCGTTTCGTCGAC
Organism: Triticum dicoccoides; assembly: GCF_002162155.2. Lineage (NCBI taxonomy): Eukaryota > Viridiplantae > Streptophyta > Magnoliopsida > Poales > Poaceae > Triticum > Triticum dicoccoides. The sequence goes on along the minus strand of NW_021314235.1, from coordinate 2,906 downwards.
TACTACTCACCGTTTTGGGGCCCCAAAGCGATTTCCATGGTTGTTGAACCCCATGGTGCGCTTACGTGTCGATCATCAACGATCGCAGTTTGGGACGATTTTGGCCCGTTTCTTGCACTATTAATTAGTTTTGGGCGTCCCGAAGTGATTTCCACGATTGACGAACTCCGTGGTGCGTTTACATGTCAGTCATCAACACACAATTTTGGTCGACTCTGGTCCATTTCGTGCACGATTATTCACCATTTTGGCGACCCAGAGCGATTTCCATGATTGACAATTCCCGGGGTGCGTTTGCGTGTCTGTCCTCAACACTCATAGTTTTGGCCAATTCTGACGCGATTCGAGGACTATTACTCAACATTTAGGGGTCCCGAAGAGATTTCCATAGTTGTTGAACCCCAAAATGCATTTATGTGTCAGTCATGAACACTCACAGTTGTGGCCGATTCTGGCCCGTTTCTTGGACTATTACTCACTGTTTGGGGTCCCGGTGTGACTTGCGCAATTAACAAACCCCGGGGTGCGTTTACGTGTCGATCATCAACACTCGCAGTTTCGGCCGATTCGGGCTCGTTTTGTGGCACTCGCAGTTTTGGCCGATTCTGGCCCGTTTCGTGGACTATTACTCACAGGTTTGGGGTCCCGGAGTGCTTTCCTTGATTAACAAACCCCGGGGTGCGTTTACGTATCGGTCATCAACACTCATGGTTTTTGTCGATTCTGACTCATTTCGTGGACTATTACTCACCGTTTTGGGGTCCCAAAGAGATTTCCATAGTTGTTGAACCCCAAGGTGCGCTTACATGTATGTCATCAACAATCGCAGTTTGGGCCGATTTTTGGCCCATTTCTTGGACTATTACTTAGTTTCGGGGGTCCTGGAGTGATTTCCACAATTTACGAACCCCGTGGTGCATTTACGTTTCGGTCATCAACACTCACAATTTTGGCCGATTCTGGTCCGTTTCGTGCACTATTACTCGCCGCTTTGGGGTCCCAGAGCGATTTCCATGGTTGTTGAACTCCAAGGTGCACTTACGTGTCTGTCATCAACATTCATAGTTTTTGCCAATTCTGGCCCGTTTCTTGGACAATTACTCTGTTTTGGCGTCCTGGTGTGATTTCCATGATTGACGCACACCGGGGTGCGTTTATGTGTCGGTTAGCAACACTCGCATTTTGGGCCGCTTCTGGCCCGTTTCGTCGACCACTACTCACCGTTTTGGGGCCCCAAAGCGATTTCCATGGTTGTTGAACCCCATGGTGCGCTTACGTGTCGATCATCAACAATCGCAGTTTGGGCCGATTTTGGCCCGTTTCTTGCACTATTAATTAGTTTTGGGCGTCCCGAAGTGATTTCCACGATTGACGAACTCCGTGGTGCGTTTACATGTCAGTCATCAACACACAATTTTGGTCGACTCTGGTCCATTTCGTGCACGATTATTCACCATTTTGGCGACCCAGAGCGATTTCCATGATTGACAATTCCCGGGGTGCGTTTGCGTGTCTGTCCTCAACACTCATAGTTTTGGCCAATTCTGACGCGATTCGAGGACTATTACTCAACATTTAGGGGTCCCGAAGAGATTTCCATAGTTGTTGAACCCCAAAATGCATTTATGTGTCGGTCATGAACACTCACAGTTGTGGCCGATTCTGGCCCGTTTCTTGGACTATTACTCACTGTTTGGGGTCCCGGTGTGACTTGCGCAATTAACAAACCCCGGGGTGCGTTTACGTGTCGATCATCAACACTCGCAGTTTGGGCCGATTTTGGCTCGTTTCTTGCACTATTAATTAGTTTTGGGCGTCCCGCAGTGATTTCCACGATTGATGAACTCCGTGGTGCGTTTACATGTCAGTCATCAACACACAATTTTGGTCGACTCTGGTCCATTTCGTGCAAGATTATTCACCATTTTGGCGTCCCAGAGGGATTTCCATGATTGACAATTCCCGGGGTGCGTTTGCGTGTCTGTCCTCAACACTCACAGTTTTGGCCAATTCTGACGCGATTCGAGGACTATTACTCAACATTTAGGGGTCCCGAAGCGATTTCCATAGTTGTTGAACCCCAAAATGCGTTTACGTGTCGGTCATGAACACTCACAGTTGTGGCCGATTCTTCACTGTTTGGGGTCCCGGTGTGACTTGCACAATTAACAAACCCCGGGGTGCGTTTACGTGTCGATCATCAACACTCGCAGTTTCGGCCGATTCGGGCTCGTTTTGTGGCACTCGCAGTTTTGGCCGATTCTGGCCCGTTTCATGGACTATTACTCACAGGTTTGGGGTCCCGGAGTGCTTTCCTTGATTAACAAACCCCGGGGTGTGTTTATGTATCGGTCATCAACACTCATGGTTTTTGTCGATTCTGACTCGTTTCGTGGACTATTACTCACCGTTTTGGGGTCCCAAAGAGATATCCATAGTTGTTGAACCCCAAGGTGCGCTTACATGTATGTCATCAACAATCGCAGTTTGGGCCGATTTTTGGCCCATTTCTTGGACTATTACTTAGTTTCGGGGGTCCTGGAGTGATTTCCACAATTTACGAACCCCGTGGTGCGTTTACGTTTCGGTCATCAACACTCACAATTTTGGCCGATTCTGGTCCGTTTCGTGCACTATTACTCGCCGCTTTGGGGTCCCAGAGCGATTTCCATGGTTGTTGAACTCCAAGGTGCACTTACGTGTCTGTCATCAACATTCATAGTTTTTGCCAATTCTGGCCCGTTTCTTGGACAATTACTCTGTTTTGGCGTCCTGGTGTGATTTCCATGATTGACGCACACCGGGGTGCGTTTATGTGTCGGTTAGCAACACTCGCATTTTGGGCCGCTTCTGGCCCGTTTCGTCGACCACTACTCACCGTTTTGGGGCCCCAAAGCGATTTCCAT
>NW_021314234.1:0-1398 GCF_002162155.2 Triticum dicoccoides | reverse complement strand
GTAAAAGCTTTGTTTTGACTATAAGCATGAGGAGAATTAACAACGGATTGCAACAAGGAAATAAAACCTTTTAAAGAGCAATTATCATAATCAAATTCCTTGAAATCCGAGATAGTAGGTTCAATATTATTAGAAGTTGAGGATTCTCCAATCTCACTTTTACCAAACTTAGCATCAAGATCTAAAGACTCTGAATTCTTGGGACACCTTCTAGGCAAAGTTGGTTCATCATCAGTCCCATAATCATCAAAATTCATATTGCAAAACATAGATCTAATCGGAGACACATCAATAACTTTAAGATCCTCATCATTATTTTCATGGAAACTAGAAGAACACGCTTTTATAAAGCTTTCTTTTTAGCACTCAATCTAGCGGTTCTTTCCTTACACTCATCAATGGAAATTCTCATTACTTTGAGAGACTCATTGATATCATGCTTAGGAGGGTAAGATCTAATTTTAAGAGAATCAACGTCAAGCGAAAGTCTATCAATGTTCCTAGCCAAATCATCAACTTTGATCAATTTTTCTTCAAGCAAAGCATTAAAATTCTTTTGAGAAATCATAAATTCTTTCACAATATTCTCAAAATCAGAGGGCATCTTATTAAAATTACCATAAGAATTATTGTAGGAATTTCCATAATTATTAGAGGGATTACTAGGGAACGGTCTAGCATTAAAATTTCCTCTATAAGCATTGTTTCCAAAACTATTCCTACCAACAAAATTCACATCCATAGATTCATTATTATTCTCAATCAAGGAAGACAAAGGCATATCATTGGGATCAAGAGGAGTATTTTTAGTAGCAAACATCTTCATAAGTTCATCCATCTTTCCACTCAAAACATTGATTTCTTCTATGGCATGCACTTTTTTACTAGAGGATCTTTTGGTATGCCATTGAGAATAATTAGCCATAATATTATCAAGCAATTTTGTACCATCTCCTAACGTGATTTCCATAAACGTGCCTCCCGCGGCCGAATCTAAGAGATTTCTAGAAGCAAAGTTCAAACCGACATAAAATTTTTGTATGATCATCCATAAATTCAAACCATGAGTAGGGCAATTGCGAAAGTATCAATTTCATTCTTTCCAAAGATTGGGCAACATGCTCATGATCAAGTTGTTTAAAATTCATGATATCGTTCCTAAGAGTGATAATCTTAGCGGGAGGAAAATACTTAGAGATAAAAGCATCTTTGCACTTGTTCCAAGAATCAGTACTATTTTTAGGCAAAGACGAAAACCAAACTTTAGCACGATCTCTAAGTGAAAACAGAAATAACTTCAATTTGGCAATATTGTTATCCGTATCTTTCTTCTTTTGCATATCACACAAATCAACAAAATTATTTAGATGAGAAGCGGCATCTTCACTAGGAAGGCCG
>NW_021314233.1:0-2518 GCF_002162155.2 Triticum dicoccoides | reverse complement strand
AAATTGTTGTTTCAGTAGTATATTTCGAGAGATAACACATTTATGGGTTTCGGGAAATTTTCAATATCCATAGTGTTCACGATGTCTCTCTCATCTCACATGTTCACGTTTACGATAGCTCCCCATCCCACCTAGCAACAAACTAGAACAAAGGGGGAGAGGGAGGCCCACTTAGGACCACTCAATCAGGATATTTGACCAACAAGGTTGTGGCCTTATTTCCCCCCGTTGGGTGTCTCTCTCTAACGCGATAGATCACTCTTTGATGTTCACGATCTCTCTCCTTTGCAGCGGTGTTGCGAATATGTGTACATGAACATAGCACGTGGAAAAATATTTCTTGTAATAAGCTTGCCACCGCTCAGGGCAAGCCAGCAAGGCCCATCAAATCAAGGGAGTATGTGGGGCAGATCTTAGCATGACCAAACTTAAGGCTATGTAGAGGTGAAGAGGACAAAGTATTAGATGATGCAGGGATATCAAAACCACTAATAGGACCAAAATCTGGGTTCTAACTCTAACCAATGATGGGCACAAACCACAAAGCAATGGCATGCTTATGGGCACCCTAGTGTTTGAATGCAAGACTGTGGTCTTTGGCCTATAGGTGGTCGCCATTGTCAGAGTTTCTAGGAATTCGACGTGGGAAGAAACGAAGACAACTCCAACACACCCCCTCTTTGTCGGGTCATGGTGCTTCGAAGAGGCTCATTAGCAGGGGTTGGGCCTGGTACTATCACAAATACATGGTTTATTGAGGTTACAACTTTGATCTCCAAGACATGCGCATTCCACAATATGAAATTCTCTCTCATCAACTTCTTAGAGACTAGAGACCAAATGAAATGGCCATGAGCCACGAGGATGGTGAAGTAGTCAGCATCACATGCAATTTGGCAGAGCTAGCATTCGTACTATCATGTAGGAAAATAGGGTTTGTCATGTGATAAGATGGATCTAGCCATCAAACCTCTCGAGTCGCGTCTTATTATTATTGTCGGATTTCATAATTCCCAGTCGCTTGAGAATTAGTTAAACGTACGTGAAGGACTATCAATCTGATGATATCCTTGTAAGATTTTTTTTTAACACTTAGAATAAAATTGCACTAGATGAAAGAATTGTTATATCACGGTAACGACGATTTGTGTCAACATATTAGTAAAATCTGCTGAGATAATACAATGCTTTTATAGTAGACACACAATTTCTATAATACAATTAAGGTATTTTTAGATTTGCGTGAATAAATTTACAATTCTCAGTCCACTAGAATAGTGGACGCCTAGCCTAGGTGAGATAATCAAAGGTTAGTAGTGTGTAGGATTACAACTTGATCTCCAAGGCACCTATACAAGGAAAACTATCCGGGGATTTTGTATGACACGATTACATACTTTAACCATCACATCAGTAGGTAAGTTAGCATTGATCTGCGAGCATGCGCGATCTCTCTCACCAACAGAGAGATCACGACCAAAGTAATGTATTCACAAACATTTCCATGCGCGCACTATTTCCTGCCGGCGTCCCGCTGAATGTACTTGAGCACCTCGGCGGGCGGCACGCCGCGCCACACCCGCGGCCGCGGCACGCTGTGGCCGAGCTTCGCGAACCCGTGCGCCACCCTGTTCCCTCCCCGGCGCACGTGCGACACGGCCATGCCGTCGCCGAGCAGCGGGAGCAGCTCGGCGATCTCCTTCCACAGCCTGAGGTCCTCCTCCGCCCTGCCCAGGCGCGGACGCCTGTGGCTCCCCCGCGCGGCTTCCACGGCCGACAAGTCGTCGCCCTCGACCCAGACGCCGCTCCACCCGTTCTCCAGCGCCAGCTCCAGCCCGCGCCGGAGCGCGGCGAGCTCGGCCACGGAGCTCGTGGCCGCGCCGATCCGCTCCGCGTAGCCCAGCACGAACTCGCCCTTGTGGTCCCGGTACACGCCGCCGATACTCGCGCTCTGGGACGCGTGCCTGGAGGACCCGTCGAAGTTGAGCTTCAGGCGCCCCGCCTCCGGCTTCCTCCACTTGTTCGGCGAGTCTCCGCCGCCGTGCAGGCTCCGCCGCGCCTGGTACCCGCCTCCCATTGCCACCGTTGGCATTGCCATTGCCATTGCCTTGTCGACGAGGAGGGCAGATACGGGGACGCGCTGCAGCATCGCGCCCATGGGTCGAAGGTGCACGCGCAGCATGGTTGCCAAGAGAACGCGCGATCTTGACGTGTATTTAGCGTTTGTGCATGCATGCAGTTGCTTGAAGCCACTGCTCACGTAGCATACATGAATTGGAGAACACAACCACTTCGGCGTAGAATGGAAATGCCGGGATTGATTAGGTCAATGCGTATGGGGAGGGAGGATGAGGAGGAGACGGCATGGAAGAAGAAGAAAGCGGGTGGAAGAGAAGTATTTGAAATGGTTTAAGCCGCGGGCGATCGAGCTAGCTAAGCATATGCCAAGGTTGGGGGGAGGAGGAGGGTATCTGTGCGTGACTTGTTGCCCTAAATTGCCTGTCAGGGAAGCAACCGC
>NW_021314232.1:0-1283 GCF_002162155.2 Triticum dicoccoides | reverse complement strand
GTAAGGAACATCCATGATGTTGGGTTCATTGACCCACACATCGTTAATGGACATGTGTTGGAGCGTCACCCCGCCGACGTGGAGGCAGACCTGTGGCAGTTTCTTACAAAGCAGGAACTCAAAAGTGATATTCTATTTCCTTACCATTTTGAGTGAGTGTTTCTGTCTTGAGCACATTCTCTTTTGTTTACTCCATGCATGGTATGTGGCCGGCTAATCGATGAGTTATGCATGACGTACTGTGCATGTATCGTGTCCGCAGGTTCCACTGGATTCTGCTAGTAATTAAAGTTAACACCTCAGAATGTCTCGTCCACGACTCTGTGAATATGGATCCAAAGCTTTGGGGCGGCATGAGAAGAATGCTGCAGAAGTAATTATTTTCATTCATTTGCGCTCTATATCGATCGGCCTATTTCGTTCATTTCCTAATATCAAGTAACTAATTAATAACTCTCTTGTTCATTTAATTTCTTTGCCTCGTAGGGTTTGGAGACGGTTCGTAGATACAAAGGTCGGTGAATTCAAAAAAGAGCTAGAATTCAAAATGTTAAAGGCTAAGAATGCTGGGGATATTCAGCCACCGGAGACCAATCTATGTGGATACTATGTCTGTGAGATGATCCGGAGATATACCTCTGAGCGGGTTCCGAGTGATACCAATGCTCAGAGGAATAACCTCCGGTGGATGCTTAGTCCAGAAGCTCGCTTCCTACCACTTCAAGAGGAACGAGCTGGATGGTTCAGCAGGGAAGTCCTCCATCCTAAAGGAGAACACTATTACGAGGACGTAGAACTTTATATGCATTAAATCATGTATGGAAACTTGTTCAAAATTGTATATGGTCATCCGATGATATTGAATATATATTGTATATTCCTCTTGAATTCTTTTTGGTTCTAATTTCAAATTTATTTGAAATTGTACATTCATATGCATGTATGTAGTACCGTAGAATATATGAAACTCCTTCAAAATTAAAATAAAGCACAAAAAAAATAAAACAATACAAATTAAACAGAAAACAGGTTTAGGGGGGGGGGGCTAAAACCCTAAACCTGTGGCGGCCTTTAGTCGCGGTTGGCCAGAAGAACCGCGACTAAAGGTCCTCCGCCCCGACGGCCGCCTGGCGCCCACGTGGACGGGCCGTTAGTCGCGGTTCTTAAGCAGCCGCGACTAAAGGTGGGGGGCTTTAGTCGCGCTTATTTGGTCGCGGTTGCGCAACCGCGACTAATGGCAGTTGCGAACCGCGACCAAAGGCCTTTTTTCCACCAGTGTACAT
>NW_021314231.1:0-1277 GCF_002162155.2 Triticum dicoccoides | reverse complement strand
GTAAGGAACATCCATGATGTTGGGTTCATTGACCCACACATCGTTAATGGACATGTGTTGGAGCGTCACCCCGCCGACGTGGAGGCAGACCTGTGGCAGTTTCTTACAAAGCAGGAACTCAAAAGTGATATTCTATTTCCTTACCATTTTGAGTGAGTGTTTCTGTCTTGAGCACATTCTCTTTTGTTTACTCCATGCATGGTATGTGGCCGGCTAATCGATGAGTTATGCATGACGTACTGTGCATGTATCGTGTCCGCAGGTTCCACTGGATTCTGCTAGTAATTAAAGTTAACACCTCAGAATGTCTCGTCCACGACTCTGTGAATATGGATCCAAAGCTTTGGGGCGGCATGAGAAGAATGCTGCAGAAGTAATTATTTTCATTCATTTGCGCTCTATATCGATCGGCCTATTTCGTTCATTTCCTAATATCAAGTAACTAATTAATAACTCTCTTGTTCATTTAATTTCTTTGCCTCGTAGGGTTTGGAGACGGTTCGTAGATACAAAGGTCGGTGAATTCAAAAAAGAGCTAGAATTCAAAATGTTAAAGGCTAAGAATGCTGGGGATATTCAGCCACCGGAGACCAATCTATGTGGATACTATGTCTGTGAGATGATCCGGAGATACACCTCTGAGCGGGTTCCGAGTGATACCAATGCTCAGAGGAATAACCTCCGGTGGATGCTTAGTCCAGAAGCTCGCTTCCGACCACTTCAAGAGGAACGAGCTGGATGGTTCAGCAGGGAAGTCCTCCATCCTAAAGGAGAACACTATTACGAGGACGTAGAACTTTATATGCATTAAATCATGTATGGAAACTTGTTCAAAATTGTATATGGTCATCCGATGATATTGAATATATATTGTATATTCCTCTTGAATTCTTTTTGGTTCTAATTTCAAATTTATTTGAAATTGTACATTCATATGCATGTATGTAGTACCGTAGAATATATGAAACTCCTTCAAAATTAAAATAAAGCACAAAAAAAATAAAACAATACAAATTAAACAGAAAACAGGTTTAGGGGGGGGGGCTAAAACCCTAAACCTGTGGCGGCCTTTAGTCGCGGTTGGCCAGAAGAACCGCGACTAAAGGTCCTCCGCCCCGACGGCCGCCTGGCGCCCACGTGGACGGGCCGTTAGTCGCGGTTCTTAAGCAGCCGCGACTAAAGGTGGGGGGCTTTAGTCGCGCTTATTTGGTCGCGGTTGCGCAACCGCGACTAATGGCAGTTGCGAACCGCGACCAAAGGCCTTTTTTCCACCAGTG
>NW_021314230.1:0-2092 GCF_002162155.2 Triticum dicoccoides | reverse complement strand
AGTTAGTTCAGGGTTAGAATCTAACTCTAACCTCTAACTGAGTTAGAGTTCTCCTCGTCTCAGTTCATCGCCATCATACTTTCCCCATTCCTGTGTTTTCAGTATCCTGCGAATCAAAGAGGCCCTTTTTTTGCGGGAAAAATCAAAGAGGCCCTTAGACTAGTTTAGGTCCGATCATTTTTTATAAACGTGTTATGTCCAAAATTTAATGAACGTGCTCTGGTTTCCACGAAAATAATCCGGTTTCATGTAGTAATTCATTCATTTATTTATTCTTCTACGGGGGGTTTGCATGTAATTTGTGAGGTCTAAAATGTAAAGTACTCCGGCATATGCTCCGAGTCGTGCATGCACTATGACCCAGATGCTCTATGTCCCACATGTCGGCGAATGGGAGCACGTGGAAATAGCCTAGGAGTACATATAGGAGGATAAATGCGTGAAAAAATATGTACTGTGAAGCGTAGCCGCGGTTCGAAAAGGAGACCTAAAGTGATGACAGGTATAGGTCGCACGCACCCAACTAGTGGTACTAGACATACGACTAATTTTTCCCTCAAAAAAAAGAGGCACGAGTGCTCAGTACTCCTATTCTATAAACACGAGTCCCATCTGACAACAATGTCCGTGCTACAACTAGCTCTCCTCCCTCGTTTCTCTCTTCTAATTCTAAACTCGGCCGACGCCCGGTGGGCGGGGTGGTTTGCTCAACTGCGGCCCCACCTCACAGTGAAAACGTTACCACTGGAATAAAAATGCCATATACTCCATCCGTTCATAAATATAAGCCTTTTTAGATACTATTTCAAATGGAATACAACATACAGATGTATGTAGACATAGTTTAGAGTGTAGATTCACTCATTTTGCTCCGTATGTAGTAATCACTTGCTGGAATCTTTAGAAAGAGTTATATTTGGGAACGGAGGGAGTACTATACTAATAAAACATTAAGGCCACGAGGCGATGCAGTGCTGGTTACAGGAGGCAAGAAGAAGATATGCATCCATCGACGACGTCCACCTCCTCGACTCAGGGCGCTGGCCCACCGAACGGCGCCTAAGTAGCAGCGGCTTTCATGGCCAGGTCGACGTTCTTCTGAACAATGGTGTCCAAAGATTCCAGCCACTGGAAGAAGGCCAACGTCTTTCTGTCCTCGCTTGCCTTGCAGTGGCCTATGTAAATTATTTCCTCGTATACGTGGATGTGTAGGTCGACGGTTTCTTGCATGGCGAGGCGCTGCGCGGCGAGCGCGGCCTCGAGGTGCACATTCTTTGTCGTGACCTCCGGCACCTGCAGGGCCACCAGGGCTTGAAAGAGTTCGTCACCATGGAGGCCGATGAGGGTGGCAGGCAATGAGGAGCCTGGGCGCGCGGGCTGGAGCAGTACGGCAAGGTCGTCCGCGCGACGACGGTGAACTTGCGGATGGATTTGACCATCATGTCGTCCATGCGAGAGGCGAAGCCGACGTCGGCGAGGGCTATGATGCCTGCGGTCGCCAGCACCGTCTGGAAACGCTGTGCGGTGCGGGGCCGCATGCCGGCGCCTTGGATGATTTGGCACAGCCGACTGCCGCTCGCGTCCATCGCCTCCATAGGTGCTTGTGGCTTCTGGTCACTTGGTCTTGGATTGGAGTGAGCAGTGTTGCGCAGAGACTCGGGAGTAGATGGATTGAAGTGGTGGGGCGCCTTTATTATATAAGAGTCCAAACTCTGTTGCATTCACATCGTGCTGGCTCTATTCTGCTTCTCCAATTAATTCCCTCTGCATGTAATTGAGGATGCATCATTGACCGTTCAACGTCTTGGGAACCGCTATCCTCTCCCTCCTTGGTATTCAAGCACCTATGGACCCGTCGACGACGAGGTGCCTATGGTGACTTCGTAAATTTCAAGATGATAGTGTCGTGCGTGTGTGTGTTCATAGGAGTGAGTGTATGCGCGTGTATATGAGCGCTTGCGTCTGTACTGTGTCAAAAAAACGTAAATGCGTGTCAAAAAGAGACTAGTCAGTATACTCAATATTGTGCACCTCGGAGAGGAAAACGATAGAACTAGTACGTATTTATTTATGGTGCAAATTCACTCATTTT
>NW_021314229.1:0-985 GCF_002162155.2 Triticum dicoccoides | reverse complement strand
GGCCGATTTTGGCCCGTTTCTTGCACTATTAATTAGTTTTGGGCGTCCCGCAGTGATTTCCACGATTGACGAACTCCGTGGTGCGTTTACATGTCAGTCATCAACACACAATTTTGGTCGACTCTGGTCCATTTCGTGCATGATTATTCACCATTTTGGCGTCCCAGAGCGATTTCCATGATTGACAATTCCCGGGGTGCGTTTGCGTGTCTGTCCTCAACACTCACAGTTTGGGCCAATTCTGACGCGATTCGAGGACTATTACTCAACATTTAGGGGTCCCGAAGCAATTTCCATAGTTGTTGAACCCCAAAATGCGTTTACGTGCCGGTCATGAACACTCACAGTTGTGGCCGATTCTGGCCCGTTTCGTGGACTATTACTCACTGTTTGGGGTCCCGGTGTGACTTGCGCAATTAACAAACCCCGGGGTGCGTTTACGTGTCGATCATCAACACTCAGTTTCGGCCGATTCGGGCTCGTTTTGTGGCACTCGCAGTTTTGGCCGATTCTGGCCCATTTCATGGACTATTACTCACAGGTTTGGGGTCCCGGAGTGCTTTCCTTGATTAACAAACCCCAGGGTGCGTTTACGTATCGGTCATCAACACTCATTGTTTTTGTCGATTCTGACTCGTTTCGTGGACTATTACTCACCGTTTTGGGGTCCCGAAGAGATTTCTATAGTTGTTGAACCCCAAGGTGCGCTTACATGTATGTCATCAACAATCGCAGTTTGGGCCGAATTTTGGCCCATTTCTTGGACTATTACTTAGTTTCGGGGGTCCTGGAGTGATTTCCACAATTTACGAACCCCGTGGTGCGTTTACGTTTCGGTCATCAACACTCACAATTTTGGCCGATTCTGGTCCGTTTCGTGCACTATTACTCGCCGCTTTGGGGTCCCAGAGCGATTTCCATGGTTGTTGAACTCCAAGGTGCACTTACGTGTCTATCATCAACATTCATAGTTTTTGCCAATTCT
>NW_021314228.1:0-1008 GCF_002162155.2 Triticum dicoccoides | reverse complement strand
AGAATAAACAAAGACTAGTTGAAGGGGAAGTGACGATGAGTGTTGGAAGTAGTTCCAAGATTAATATGATCATCATCGCACACTCCCTATACTTTCGGGATTAGTGTTGAAACTAAATAAGTGTTATTTGGTGTTGGCGTTGAGCATGAATATGATTTGATCATGTTTATTGCAATACGGTTATTCATTTAAGTAAGAGAATAAACTGTTGTTCTGTTTACATGAATAAAACCTTATATGGTTACACACCCAATGAAAAATGGTTCATTGGATCTCGATCGTAGTGATACACATATTCATAATATTGAAACCAAAAGATGCAAAGTTAATAATGATAGTGCAACTTATTTGTGGCACTGCCGTTTGGGTCATATCAGTGTAAAGCGCATGAAGATACTCCATAAAGATGGATTTTCGGAATCACTTGGTTATGAATCATTTGATGCTTGCGAACCGTGCCTTTTGGGCAAGATGACTAAAACTCCGTTCTCTAGAACAATGGAACGTGCTACTGACTTATTGGAAATAATACATACCGATGTATGCAATCCAATGAGTGTTGATGCTCGTGGCAAGTATCATTATTTTCTGATCTTCACAGATGATTTGAGCAGATATGAGTATATCTACTTAATGAAACACAAGTCTGAAACATTTGAAAAGTTCAAAGAATTTCAGAGTGAAGTGAAAAATCATCATAACAAGAAAATAAAGTTTCTACGATCTGATCGTAGAGAAGAGTATTTGAGTTACGAGTTTGGCCTTCAGTTAAAAAACAATGTGAAATAGTTTCACTACTCATGCCACCTGGAACACCACAATGGTGTGTCCGAACGTCATAATTGTACTTTATTGGATATGGTGCAACCTATGATGTTTCTTACCGATTTACCATTTTCGTTTTGGGGTTATGCATTAGAGACAGCTGCATTCACGTTAAAAGGGCACCATCTAAATCCATTGAGACGACACTATATGAACTGTGGTTTAGCAAGAAACCCAAGTTGT
>NW_021314227.1:0-2739 GCF_002162155.2 Triticum dicoccoides | reverse complement strand
AAAGGTGATCCAGGAGTGGATCACTAGATAGCGGTCAAAATTATCCTTGGAGTAATAAGGACATGTTTCTCGATTATGGAGGTGATAAAGAGTTCGGCGTAAAAGGTTACATCGATGCAAGCTTTAACACCTATCTGAATGACTCTGAGTAGCAAACCGGATACGTATAGTGGAGCAACCATTTGGAATAGCTCCAAGTGGAGCGTGGAAGCAGCATTTATAATATGACCTAGAGATTTGCAAAGTACATACAGATCTGATTGTTGTAGACCTGTTGACTAAAACCTCTCTCACAAAAAAACATGATCAAACCCCAGAACTCATTGAGTCTTAATCACATGATGATGTGAACTAGTTTAGTGACACTAGTAAACTCTTTGGATGTTGGTCACATGGTGATGTGACCTGTGAGTGTTAATCACATGACAATGTGAACTAGATTATTAACTCTAGTGCAAGTGGGAGACTGTTGGAAATATGCCCTAGAGGCAATAATAAATTAGTTATTATTATATTTCCTTGTTCATGATAATCGTTTATTATCCATGCTAGAATTGTATTGATAGGAAACTCAGATACATGTGTGGATACATAGACAACACCATGTCCCTAGTAAGCCTCTAGTTGACTAGCTCGTTGATCAATAGATGGTTACGGTTTCCTGACCATGGACATTGGATGTCATTGATAACGGGATCACATCATTGGGAGAATGATGTGATGGACAAGACCCGATCCTAAGCCTAGCACAAAGATCGTGTAGTTCGTATGCTAAAGCTTTTTCTAATGTCAAGTATCATTTCCTTAAACCATGAGATTGTGCAACTCCCGGATACCGTAGAAATACTTTGGGTGTGCCAAACGTCACAACGTAAATGGGTGGCTATAAAGGTACACTACAGGTATCTCCGAAAGTGTCTGTTGGGTTGGCACGAATCGAGACTGGGATTTGTCACTCCGTGTAACGGAGAGGTATCTCTGGGCCCACTCGGTAGGACATCATCATAATGTGCACAATGTGATCAAGGAGTTGATCACGGGATGATGTTTTACGGAACGAGTAAAGAGACTTGCCGGTAATGAGATTGAACAAGGTATCGGGATACCGACGATCGAATCTCGGGCAAGTACAATACCGCTAGACAAAGGGAATTGAATACGGGATTGATCGAATCCTCGACATCGTGTATCATCCGATGAGATCATCGTGGAACATGTGGGAACCAACATGGGTATCCAGATCCCGCTGTTGGTTATTGACCGGAGAACGTCTCGGTCATGTCTGCATGGTTCCCGAACCCGTAAGGTCTACACACTTAAGGTTCGATGACGCTAGGGTTATAAAGGAAGTTTGTATGTGGTTACCGAATGTTGTTCGGAGTCCCGGATGAGATCCCGGACGTCACGAGGAGTTTCGGAATGGTCCGGAGGTAAAGATTTATATATGGGAAGTCCTATTTTGGTCACCGAAAAAGTTTCGGGTTTTATTGGTAACGTACCGGGACCACCGAGAGGGTCCCGGGGGTCCACCAAGTGGGGCCACCAGCCCCGGAGGTTTGCATGGGCAAAGAGTAGGAAGGGACCAGCCCCTGAGTGGGCTGGTGCGCCTCCCACAAGGCCCAAGGCGCAGCTAGGAGGAGAAGGGGGAAACCCTAGGCGAAGATGGGCCTAAGGCCCACCCTAGGGCGCGCCCCCCTCTCCCCCTCTTGGCCGCCCCCCCCCCTCCATCCCATCTAGGGCTGCCTCCCCCTAGGGGTGGGAACCCTAGAGGGGGCGCACCCTCGTCCCCTTCTCCTATAAATAGTGGGGGTTTTGGGCTGCCCAAGACACACGATTTGATCTCTCCCTGGCGCAGCCCTACCTCTCTCCTCCTCGTCTCTTGCGGTGCTTGGTGAAGCCTTGCTGGAGTACCACGCTCCTCACCACCACCACGCCGTTGTGCTGCTGCTGGATGTAGTCTTTCTCAAACCTCTCCCTCTCTCCTTACTGGATCAAGGCATGGGAGACGTCACCGGGCTGTACGTGTGTTGTACGCAGAGGTGCCATCCGTTCGGCACTAGGATCTCCGGTGATTTGGATCACGACGAGTACGACTCCTTCAGCCCGTTCTCTTAAACGCTTCCGCATAGCGATCTACAAGGGTATGTAGATGCACTCTCCTTCCCCTCGTTGCTGGTTTCTCCATAGATAGATCTTGGTGACACGTAGGTAAATTTTGAATTTCTGCTACGTTCCCCAACAAGAGTTTACCTTGTTTTCTAGGTATTCATCATGTGTATTTCTTCGTATTAGCTTCGGTCATGCATTTAGTCTAAGCTGCGGCAGGTTGTGTATGTCTAGTTGTGATCACGTACACAGTGCAAAGCTGGTTGATAGAGTGAGTTAGTTAGTTAGGAGGAAGTCAGTAGAGAATGGATGCATGTGCGGGCGTCCATCAGGTTAGTAGCATGCACGTACGCGTATTTCCGTTGCATGAATGTGCTGTATAGCCAATAGTGGCTTAGATGTGGACCGAGTAGTTAGGAGATAAGCGTGACCCCGGCTGAATCGTGTGGCCATGTCAAAGAGGTTGTTACTCGTGGCCATGCTACCGGCTAGTGGAGAGAAAATAGCGGATCAGACAGTACATAGCAGGGAGTAGTACGTGTGTGTCTCTATTAAAAGACTTTGTAATCAGTTGTGTGTGTTGAGAAAAAACAGAGAAAAGGCACAAGTGTGTGCGGTGCCGCAAAACTCACT
>NW_021314226.1:0-5411 GCF_002162155.2 Triticum dicoccoides | reverse complement strand
TTTTATTTTTCTTTTTCTTTTGTTTTCTTTACATTTTCTTTTTTTCATTTCTCCTTTTTCTATTTCTTTCATTTTCATTTACTTTTCTACTTATTTTTCTATTTATTTTCTTTTTCATAGCAGTAGCGCTCTACAGCATAAACGCGCCGCTACAAAGTTTTTAGCAGTAGCGTGCTTCTGGGTGAACCGCTACTACTATTCCTAGCCTACCGGCATTAGTGAGGGAATTTTAGTAGTAGCGCTTTTCTGTGAAGACGCGCTACTGCTAAAACAATGATTGTAGCGTGGTTTTGTAACAAGCGCTACTACTAAGTAGCGCTAGCGCCGAGTTTTGACCAACGCTACTGCTATACCTCTGTGTATAAGGTTTTCCCTAGTAGTGATCGTTGAGCCCAGAGGAGCTCATAGCTCCCTCATCAGCCATCTAGATCACTGA
This sequence comes from Triticum dicoccoides, assembly GCF_002162155.2. Classification (NCBI taxonomy): domain Eukaryota; kingdom Viridiplantae; phylum Streptophyta; class Magnoliopsida; order Poales; family Poaceae; genus Triticum; species Triticum dicoccoides. The sequence goes on along the minus strand of NW_021314226.1, from coordinate 4,975 downwards.
CCCGATGACGAATAGATCGGGTTTCTGAGGAGGAACCCTAAAACCTCGCTGCTTCTCGATCCAGGCCAAGAGCGAGCGACGACCTAGGCGTCCCTTGGTCACTCCTAGCAGGGAGACAAGACAGGAACCGGTGGCAGGGAAGGGACAAGACTCAACGGCGGCGACCAGATCGCCCCAAGAGAAACACGAAACCCTAACGAGAGGGAAACCCTAACGAGCAAACTCCACCTGTGGTTGGATGGTTAGAGGGACTGTGGTATCTCCAGGCCACTAAGGTTCAAATCCTGGTGCTCGCATTTATTCCTGGATTTATTTCAGGATTTCGGGCGATGCGCATTCAGTGGGAGGAGACGTTCCCGTCGAAGACGAGGCGCCTACGATGACTTCATAAATCTCAAGATGATATGCCGGCTCAGTCTTTCGGGAGTGCTCATAGGGGTAGGGTGTGCGTGTGTGCGTTCATAGGGGTGAGTGTATGCGCGTGTATATGAGCGCTTGTGTCTGTACTGATGTTAAAAAAAATGCCACAACCCACATGTAATGCACTAATAGTACAACATTTAGTAATAGTATATATTTGTCCCAAAGAAGTAATAATATATATATATATCAAGTTATTTTCTGATTTCTGAGATTATATATTATAAGTTAAGCCTGTTATTTTACCAGCTATTTTTCAGCTTGTTAGTTACCTGTAATCCGATCGCCTGACGTGGGATGGCACGGCTCGTGTACGGTATCTCCTGGGCGCAAGCCACGGTCGTTTTTCGCAAGTTCGCAGCACAAAAATCTCTCTCCTGACTCGCCATCTTCATCGTCATTACTGGCTATAAGTGGCATCTGAGTCAACTACTTCTCAGGGCATGTACATCAGTACAGAGGCCTGCTATCTATAACATGTGTGCACATCATCTATAGACACCACCGAAAATAAAACGTACAACAGGGCATGTGGTTAGGCTGGCCGTACACACACTTGTAAATATATGGCCCACGAACTTGCGGTGTAATCAGCCACGACGTGAGATGGACTCGTACATCGGGAAAGAAGTCGTCTATAAGCAGCGATATATACGGGGGCAGACCGTCGATATTTCTGCAGACAGGCTCTAGCGTTTCTCCCTTTCTCTATCCCTCACGTCACTTTTTCTCTTACATGGCTTGTGTTACAGACGGTGCCTTTGTACATGTCCGGAGGAGGAGCAGTGGGAGGCCCGGAAGCCCCAGCCCCATGGCAATGGTGGGTCATCCTATGGCAGGCGACACGACCGCCCGAGAGGCGGTGGAAGGAGGGAGTATTAGGACATGTATGGTTCATGACTAACTTTGCCACAACTAACCTTAGGCAAAGTGTGGCTGCCAAAAAAAGTGTGGCTAACAAATTAGCCACAACAAGTGTGGTAAGATTTGGCAAAAAAAAATAAGCCTATGACTTGTGGGCCATATAACTAGAAAAGTGTGGCAATAAACCAAACACATGTTTAAGGTATTGTGGCATGACTAAGGTTAGGCGTGGCAACCTTAGGCTGAGAACCAAACAGCCCCTTAGTATTAGCAGAATTAGCACTTGTAAATAATAAACAGAAGCAACTTTGGTCTTTGTGCAGCCAAAATGCATACTAGCAGGGCTGGTGTGTACATGCTTGCATGTAATCTGAACATGTTTCTCTGCACTTTCTTACCTGGTTGAAAAACAAATGCATGCACGCATGAGAGCAAGATTATACAGGCTAAAACCAGCGTATATTATGAAGTTGATCAATCATGCATGTACACAGTGGTGAGCATACCAAACTGAATCACACAAAGAAACAGCTAGCAGATGAAATCATCAGAGGATCGTGCAATTTACATATTAGCACATGATAGAAACAAAATGACCACTGCAAGTTGAGGTGTCGAAACCAAATGGTGGAACACTAAATCAAGTTCGCCAACACTCCACACTGTATCTCGATGAGATCAGACGGCCACAGGTAATCCAGGCTAATTATACGCCCGCATTATATTTGGCAAATAAATAACTAGTATATATACCAGTGGTGAAGTGCTAAGGGGTACTAGTAAAGTGCCTGTGCGTTGCTACGGGCTTAAAAAAATTACCATCTTGTAATCTTCAAAATTACATGGAAGATATTATAACCTAATAAAAGGGAGGATGAAAATACCATATTGCAATGTTCAACATCTTTTATCATTGATCAGCGAGGTATAACAATAATCGTTCTGTACATGCAAGATAAGTAGTAAAGAACTTCTCTGATACATTTGTTCTTTTACTTAACTGCATGAAATGTATTCAGTACATCGCCATATATCATGCTTGCTCTTTGCACCTATAGTTTTGTTCTACTCACCTATTCCATTCTCTGAAGAATGGTATATGGCTATATCGACTTCATTGGAGAGAATACACTATGGAATCCCTGGGTCAATGTAAAATAATCATGTAAAAAGTTAAGAGAATAAAAGTAAAAGTGAGTCTAATGATCAGGTAGTATTATGGCAAATACCTGGTTGATCAGGTAGAAGCTTTCCAGACAGCTTATCCTTGAAGGTATCAAGTCGTGCATCAAGCATTACTTTGTTGCCTTATAAGTTGAAGTGAAGAAATTATAAGCAACAGTACTAACGACCAACAGTGGCGAGCCTCTTGCTCTTGCAAGAATGTTTATTGAACAATTAGTTGCATATGCGGCTCAGGTGGAAGATGAATGTCCCTCACGCAACGTTGCCGTTGCGCAAAGTGGTAAATTCCCCTCTCCTCCACACCCTTCCCTTCCTCCGTTTTGTCCGTGGCTATGGCATGTTGCTCGGCCTCCAGAAAACTTGGTTGCGCAAGTGCGGGCTACGGCGACAAAGCACGAGTCTTGGGCACTTTTTGACCCGGGACCCACCAATCCGCCACATCTTATAGTGATGCTGCTCCACTCTCATGGCAACGGCAGTGACTTCACTATTTCTAAGACAATAATAACTCTGTTTCATGAGCAACTAAATTTCAAGACATTTAGGAGCTCTGCTCGACCTTTGTAAGAAATGTACCACAATATTTGCTATAATGATATTAGTACATCTATGTTTTTCAGAAGTACAATCAAAATCAAAATTAACAAACAACACCTTGGTCATTAGACAATCAATGCTATTGTAAGATTGCAGGTTCAGTTAAGCCACTACTTAACTCACCGTGAAACAGTCATGTTTTCCTTTCCTCTTTGAAGTACCAAAGTTGCAGCCTCTATTTTACGCATTGGTTGTCGCTGCAGTAGCAGCACCACCACCAACACATTAGGAGAGGTGCGGTGGCACTACTGAACTGAAGTCAAACAGTACACGACATACACATTAGATGGGTCAGTGCAAATTAGACCTCCCACCATACATGCTTCTTTTTCTCTTCCAGACACAGTAGCGGTGGCAAGCACATACACATACACCAACAGCGGCAGCAAATACGCACATGTTTCTATAGTGATGTCCCTTCTGGTTTCCTTTCTCTTCCAGACACAGCAGTGGTAGCAAGCACATATGCACGCATCAGCAGATAACGACTGTTTCTACTACACAATATCTAATGTGACTTGTTGCTCTTTGTCTCTCGTATAACATTGAAAGTTTTTAAAATCAAAGCTTATGCAAGAAAACAATGTAAAGATCATTTCGAAAATCAAAGGCATACATTGAAAATATATATTTAAGATGATCCTTCAAACCAGGTAGTAGGGGTGCAAATCCGAAGGGCAAATAAAAGAGTTCTACCATCGGCAATTCATGCACCTCTAAAAAATGTATTCAAATGTACATGCCCTACATGATATTGCACTGAGAATATAAGAAGATAGAGGGCAGACATGAGAGCATTATCACCCATTAATTCAAGGCCACACTTTGTCTAAGTAAGTTGCTACGTGTCTGCATAAATATTCATCGTTTATAAAACTATAGAAAAGCTAACCTTTGATTTACCAATGTAAATGCCGCAATGTGAGCTAGCACTTTATAAATTTGTTTGCCGAGATCCAAAACGCCCTACTCATTAAACAATATGCCTAAAATCCTTCAAATATATACCCACTTTATAAAAATAATAATAATGACATGGCAGTGACCAAACATCAGTCGTTTTGACGCGTGTTTGCACCAGCTGAATATTACATGCACCATATTGTGCTCCCCACTTTGTCCCCTCCTCTGACTCTTGTGACCCCCTCCAACGCCAACCTATCCTCCACCCCGCGCACCGCCACACGCGTCGCCCCACCCCACCCTGCCCATGCATGTTAGAAATTTAATATCACAATCTTAAATACTACTCCATTGCGAGATTAAATACTACGGTGGCCTAAAAGGACTTCATTATGACCATTTCTTGTTTAAAAATTGATATATCCACCATCTAAGAAGATCAGCACATAATACTGTATGCATCTGTTTGAGCTAGTGATGCAGATCAGCAAATAGATTGCATATGCCTGCTGCTTTTGTTTCACTGTGCATATTTTTTATGTGCAAAACCAATTTATCTGTATCTCAAAGACCGATTTTTACTGTACATTTCGGAACTTACCACAAATCGCAGGTCGAATATGTGGCGCCACCGAAACATCTCCAGGAACCATACATTCAACATTCCTTGTAAACGATCATCCACCACACGCAGATCCACCCTATTCTTGTTAACTGGCCATTTAGCCTGAACTCCTTCACAAAGTCTTCTCCCTCAGGATTATAAGATTTGGATAAGTATGCTTGAACCACTTCCTGCTAGTGTAAGTAACATTGATTTGAACAAACCCAATAAGCCGTTGCCAACAAATATCTGACTCTAGTACAATTTATTTTGTGGTAGAAACTAAGCACATCCCTTGGGTTCCGCTCATCAAGCTTCAATCCAGCTTGCCTAGGGAACTTATCTCCCATATCACCTTTAACTATGTTCTTGACTGTATCCACTTGCAACTTCAGGTTCTTC
>NW_021314225.1:0-1250 GCF_002162155.2 Triticum dicoccoides | reverse complement strand
TGACCAGTGGACCTTCCCACCCGGTTGTGTTAGCTCAGCCCATAGGAACACTTTGGAGCAACATCCGGGCCAGACCCACAGCAAGATCCCCTCCGTGTAGACCCCACACGTCCGTTCCCCCCTCCAGGTGCCGGCGGCTGCGCCGTCCGTGAGGGGGGGCACACCCCGGACATGCGTGCCGGGCGTTTGCAACCGCCACAACACGTCCAGACTTGTGAGACGCCGCCTACGCAAGATTTGCCTGCATGCTAGCCCCCGGAGGCCGCCGGCCACAGCCGTAGACGCCCGAAAGGCAATCCGCGTAGAGGGAATTTTTCGGATACTTCTCCATCACCAAAAATTATGACAAAATACCATCGTTCCTATAGCACATGTGCCCACGTCGTGCAAAAAAACTCATGATTTAATCGCGCTCCGTGTATTTAGTAATATTGACGCCGCATCATTATCGCAGAACGTCTACTACCGTGTCATCGCCGTCCGTGAGGGGGGGCCACGCCGCGGAGACGCGTCCCGCCTCTTCGGACATGTCACCACACCACCTCGCATGTATGAGGTCCCGGTGCGACGCTCCGGTGGCATTGCTACCCCCCAGTGCCCCCGTCCCGCCCAACCCTGTAGCGTTTGACCACGGGATCTAGCCCTTTGACTTTGCACGGACGGGCTTTGACCAGTGGACCTCCCCACCCGGTTGTGTTAGGTCAGCCCATAGGAACACTTTGGAGCAACATGCGGGCCAGACCCGCACCAAGATTCCCTCCGTGTAGACCCCACGCATCTGTTTCCCCCCTCCAAGTGCCGGCGGCGGCGCCGTCCGTGAGGGGGGGCACTCCCCGGACACGCGTGCCGGGCATTTGCAACCGCCACAACACTTCCAGACTTGTGAGAGGCCGCCTACGCAAGATTTGCCGGCAAGCTAGCCCCCGGAGGCCGCCAGCCACAGCCGTAGGCGCCCGAAGGGCAATCCGCATAGAGGGAATTTTTCGGATACTTCTCCATCATCAAAAATTATGAAAAAATACCATCGTTCCTATAGCACGTGTGCCCACGTCGTGCAAAAAAACTCATGATTTTATCGCGCTCCGAGTATTTAGTAATATTGACGCCGCATCGTTACCGCAGAACGTCTACTACCGTGTCATCATCGTCCGTGAGGGGGGGCCACGCCCCGGAGACGCATCCCGCCTCTTCGGACATGCCACCACACCACCCCGCATGTATGAGGGCCTGGTGTGACGCTCCGGTGGCAT
>NW_021314224.1:0-1005 GCF_002162155.2 Triticum dicoccoides | reverse complement strand
GGAATACATTTTACACGATTGACCAAGATCAAAAGAGCACCAACCAAAACAGCGGTGTCCGCTTTGATGCAACAACCGAGAGGGGAAATGACACATATTATGGTTACATAGTGGACATATGGGAACTTGACTACGGAGTAGATTTTAAGGTCCCTTTGTTTAAGTGCAAATGGGTCAATCTGTCAGGAGGCGGGGTACAGGTAGACCCACAGTACGGAATGACAACAGTGGATCTGAAAAATCTTGGGTACACTGACGAACCGTTCGTCCTAGCCAATGATGTGGCACAGATTATCTATGTGAAGGACATGTCTACCTGACCGAGAAAGAGAAAAGATAAGGAAGCGATTACATCATATGATGAGCCAAAGCGCCACATAGTTCTTTCAGGAAAAAGGGACATCGTGGGAGTGGAGGACAAGACAGACATGTCTGAAGATTATGAAAAGTTTCATGAAATTCCTCCCTTCAAAGTCAAGGCTGACCCCAGCATCCTGATAAACGATGAAGATTATCCATGGTTACGGCGCAATAAGCAAATAACACAAGCGAAGAAAAAGTGAAGACTTTCTCCCGCAACTATTATGATGATACCATGCCAACTTTGTAACTGACGATTATGATACCATTGTCCGTTTTGTACTTGCACATGCTATGTGGGTCAATTTATGGTACCATGCCAACTTTCAACTTTTTCAGAGTTCATTTGAAATGCTTTAATGTCTTATGGTTCGGCCCTCGTAATAATTAAAAATAACAACAATAAGTATTTTGTTGTAAGTAGAAACAAAATAAAATAAATAAAGCAAGAAAGAAAACAAAAAAACAAAAAAAAAGTGTTTTCAAATTTGAAAACTAATGGCACTAACAGAAAGTTTATAATTTTCCTAAAATTAAAAGCAAAAACAATTAAAAAATAAAGCAAAAAACAAAAGAAAATAAATAATGCAGAAAACAAAAGAAAAAAACAACAACAAGTATTTTGTTGTAAGTAGAAACAAAATA
>NW_021314223.1:0-4589 GCF_002162155.2 Triticum dicoccoides | reverse complement strand
TTACGAATGAATGTATAAAAAATATGTAGACGATATCTACTACTCAGTACTTACTGCTGTTGGCTGGAGGTTCAACGGGATAAACCAGGCGACGACGAAGTCGCGAATTTTGCCGTTCTTGTCCCGGCCACGGAAGACCCTGCCGGCACGGCTGGCCGTGCCGGTCCCGACGTGGAGGAAGGAGATCCACTGGCCGTTGTGCATGCTGGGCGGCGGCTGGTTTCTATAGACGTAGCCTTGCCAGTCATGCCTCTGCTCCAAGGTCACGCGGGCGCCGGTGGCGTTGTAGACGAGGACCAAGGTGCTCATCCCATTGCCATAATTTTCCTTGAGCTTCCACGCGTGTTCGAGAGCATCCAGGTTCTTGCCCTCGGCGTGTATCAGCCTCATGGCTTCTCGTGCGCAGTCATCCTGGGTGATCACCTTCTTTCCATGGTACCTGGACAATGCTCCCACGGTGTCCTCCGTGATCGGTAGCCCAAAAGGAGTCGTCATGCGGCCTTCCTTCCTTCCTTCCTTCACCAATTATAGTATATAAGGAACCAAAAGTATTTGCATGTATGGATGGCCTCTGCGTTCATCGGCCGTGTATATATATACTCCAGCTAGCAAGGTTAGGTAGCTTCATTAATTATTTCTGACGACCCTTCCAAAGCTAGCTAACTTCCTACGGCCTCTATATAGAGTCATGAAACCTAATTTACAGCTTTTGGAAAGCATGGCTTTTATACGTCTATGTGAAGGGTGTATACATATTTGAATAGGATTTATATTGTATTATATTAAACTTGGTTAATAAAATGGAAGCACATATATTTTCTCAAGTGAGCAGGTAGAGTAAGTTTCGTCCAACCCCCTCGTGTCGCTCTTGCGAGTGACTGAGGGGGCGAACCCTAGCCGCCGGGGCTAGTCCGCCGCGTCCAGCTCCCTCCCTCGCCGTCGTCGTTGTGCACCGCCGATCCGGTCGGCGTAAGCTGCGGCCGAGATTTCCCTTCGCCTCGTTCGACGTCGTGCGGCGCGGGACGACTGCATGGGTGGAGATTGGCTGGGCATGGCGTGTCGGTCGACTTGACGTGTCTATAGAATATGAAGGTGTGGGGATGGGCGTGGCCAGTGGCGGCGGCGGCGTTCAGCCCGGATCCGCTCTTGGTGGTGGCGACGGCGATGACTGACCCGGATCCGACCATGGTTGTGGCGGCGTCCCCTCCGCCGGGGATGACGGGCCAGGTGGTGGGTCCTTGTGGCGGCAGATCTTGGGATCCCGTGCCCGGGCTCGTCAAAGGACGCGCTTGGCGGCCGGAGCTTCCTCCGGCGTCGACGACGCTCGATGCGGGATCGTGGCGGCGGTTGCCATTATATGGGCGACGACAGCGGCTTGTGCGACGGTGACTGCTCCTTGTAGCGCCAGAAATCGGGGCAACGGCCCCTCTTCATCAACGGCAGCGGACTCTAGGGTCCTATGGGTGTCTTGGAGTACGGATCTCGAGATGGCGACGGCCTTCTGAAGCTGGTGGCGGTATGGGACGTCCCTTCCATCAACACAACGGGTTCGATGCAGCTCGACAGGTGACACATGTGCCTCTTTCGGAGTAGTCGGGTGGTGCCTGTCATCGGCAAGTGAAGCCACCGGTGGATGTTCTACCAGCGGATGCTACGCACGGCGTCTTATAGGGAGACGTCAAGTCATGCCTATTACCGGCATGCATGGTGACTCTGGCGAAGGTGTCAAGTTTAGGCCATTGTTGTTAGATTGAAGGTGGTGCAACAGTAGCGGGAGGCAGACAGTATGTGACATCTTTGTCTTCCGTTGTCTCCTCCAGAGGTATCCAGCTATCGAGCGTCGGTAGCCGGATAAGGGTGGATGATACAGACGGCTTCAACGATGAGCTTTTGCACTCCGGTGGAAACACAAGATCTCTGATCGGGTTATGTCATCACGCGCCTGCATCGTGTCCTTGCTAAAGGTGATGGATTGAAGCTTTGCTTTGGGGATGAGAATCTGAAGTTCAACCTTGTGGGTGACTCGTCATCATCGGCGCACAAGCGGCGATTCCTTCTTGAAGGCGTAGCCTAGGAGTTGTATTTTATTTTGTTTATGTTATGTCTTGTATCATATGTTTAGTGGATATCTAGGGGTAACTGTCACGAGGTATGTGGTCTCAGGGTTTGTTTTCCGATTTTTTGGTGGGTCGATGATGTTCAGCTGCTGGACTTTGCACTATTAATAATATATGGCTGCATGCATCGTCTTGTTGTGGAGGCCAGGGGATATCCTCCTTTCCAAATATATATATTCTGCTACATTACACAATCCTGTGTTTGTCAATTCTACATACAATCCTACCAAAATAATCATGCACTGAATCTTTCCATTACTTTGTTAGACAATTCTACAGCCTACCTGCATGACCTAACGCTGCATCTTCTTACTACTCCCTCCGTTTCTAAATATAAGTCATTTTAGAGATTCCAATACGGACTACACACGGAGTAAAATGAGTGAATCTACACTCTAAAATAAGTCTATATACATCCGTATCTACTTCGTGTTGAAATCCATACAAATACATATATTTAGAAATGGAGGGAGTACTTTTTCAGAATATTCTATAATCCTACCAAAATAGTCTAAAGCTATGGTTGAACTTTGCCTTTATTATTTTTATTAGGTTGTCGGGTGAGTACAATCATAAGTATATGTGAGTCAATGGCCAAAGGGGCCGTCTGCTTCAGCGAATCCTTATTCATCTTCCAAAAAGCAATTGTCTGCGTGGCCAATCTCTAGGGCAAAAGCATCCTCTTTGCTCAACAAGGAATCAGAAGTAAAGGAGCCATCTACCGCGTTGGAACCAACCGCGGGAATATCGATCTGCTTCTTAGGTCACATCTTCTGTTGTGGATTCTTCGTCCCCGGATGCCAATTCAGTGGCAGAGTAATTATAATCTCTGCAGAAGCTCGAAGAGAGCTTATTCTGAAAATTTATAAGCATATTTTGTAGTTCATGGATACATAAAACTTGTGTTTTATTTGCATGTTGATCTGGGTAAAATAATTTGGATTGATGTCTTATGCTGTTTCTTAATATGAAAACTAATTCAAATTACATAAATTAGTAAGATGTCCTCCCTTTGAAACTTCAGAAAGTTGTTGCTCGAGACTGAAAAAAAACAAAGATTAGTGTTTTTTTCCTTCTGTGTTAATGAATGTGTACATGTGATTTGCAATGTTGGTACCATGGTAATGTATGATGTAAGTTATAATATTGCAATGTTGATATGATTTGCAATGTTGGTACCATGGTAATGTATGATGTAAGTTATAATATTGCAATGTTGGCAATGTGCAATATATATGTAGTTGTGGTTGTGGTTGCATTTGTACAAGTGCCACCCCACCACCCAAAACCACCAACAGTCATCAATGACGTGCCGAAGTGAGAAGGCTATCCCTAGAAGCTTATTAATATTTAGGACCATGGTGCATTCGCCTACATGGAATATAAGACCACATCTCCATCCATCAATAGGTAGATTACTAACGACAATCTTGGTGATCCATATATAGGCCAAGATTTTTTAAGAGTGTGCGCGCCGGTGGATCAATATCATTGGTTCTGACAGACATTTTGCTTCATGGCCTTACCAGCTGATTTGTGGACAATCAACTTACAACAATATCGGCCCTCCATATAAAGAATGGCCATTTGAAGAGTGGTCATTTCGTGGGGTGAGGTGCCAGCACACACGTCCTTGTCAATGGTCCCTGCAGACATTTTGAATTATGGCGTGTTTACTGGTGCGGGGTAGCAGTTGTCCTTTCCATTGATGTGCGGACAAACCACTAACAACAATTTTGGTCCGCCGTATACTGGCTGGCAATTTGGATGAGTGGGCACACCGGTGGGTGGCGTCTAGGCACATGTCCATGTCATTGGTATCTACATATATATTTAGCATCATGACATGTTTATTGGTGCAGTGAATCAGCTGCCTATTCCACTGATTTATGGATAAATGTTTTGCTCGTACAAATATGGGAATGCTTTTATCGACCAATGTGCATGGCCACAAGGCAACGATTGACGGTTGGGCTTAGACATTATTTAGCATCGTTGCATGTTTACTGGCATACGGTATGTATGGTTTGGCCTTCTGTAACGAGCATGAACGGCCATGGGATGATAATTGACGTGTGGGCGCCAATCCTGCCGGTGGGTCGGTTGTCGGCACACACGTCCTTGTCAATGGTCCCTACTATCCCCTTCATTCGATAATGTAGTCCGCACATGTTTTTTGAGATTTTTGTTCGATCATAAATTATAGCAATAATATATAATTATGTTACTAAAAAATTATACCATTAAAAACTTATTTCGAATAAAAATTCAAGGACACAAAATCCGCATTTTATTGGTTCAATGTATGGTCAAAGTTAAGTATTGAAAAGCATGTGCATATTACATTATGGAATGGATAAATTATCTAGCATTATTGCATGTTTACTAATAGAGGGTGATATCTGGCGTTCCCTACGAAATTTAGCCCTCCATAGAAGGGATGACCTTTCTGACAAACATGCATGGCCATGA
>NW_021314222.1:0-992 GCF_002162155.2 Triticum dicoccoides | reverse complement strand
GATTGGTTCTTACTTAAGCCCGTAGCAGCCACGTAAAACATGCAACAACAAAGTAGAGGACGTCTAACTTGTTTTTGCAGGGCATGTTGTGATGTGATATGGTCAAGGCATGATGCTGAATTTTATTGTATGAGATGATCATGTTTTGTAACCAAGTTATCGGCAACTGGCAGGAGCCATATGGTTGTCGCTTTATTGTATGCAATGCAATCGCGATGTAATGCTTTACTTTATTACTAAACGGTAGTGATAGTCGTGGAAGCATAAGATTGGCGAGACGACAACGATGCTACGATGGAGATCAAGGTGTCGCGCCGGTGACGATGGTGATCATGACGGTGCTTCGGAGATGGAGATCACAAGCACAAGATGATGATGGCCATATCATATCACTTATATTGATTGCATGTGATGTTTATCTTTTTATGCATCTTATCTTGGTTTGATTGACGGTAGCATTATAAGATGATCTCTCACTAAATTATCAAGAAGTGTTCTTCCTGAGTATGCACCGTTGCGAAAGTTCTTCGTGCTGAGACACCACGTGATGATCGGGTGTGATAGGCTCTACGTTCAAATACAACGGGTGCAAAACAGTTGCGCACGCAGAATACTCAGGTTAAACTTGACGAGCCTAGCATATGCAGATATGGCCTCGGAACACGGAGACCGAAAGGTCGAGCGTGAATCATATAGTAGATATGATCAACATAATGATGTTCACCGATGAAACTACTCCATCTCACGTGATGATCGGACATGGTTTAGTTGATTTGGATCACGTGATCACTTAGAGGATTAGAGGGATGTCTATCTAAGTGGGAGTTCTTAAGTAATATGATTAAATTGAACTTAAATTTATCATGAACTTAGTCCTAGTAGTATTTTGCAAATCATGTTGTAGATCAATAGCTCGCGTTGTTGCTTCCCTGTGTTTATTTTGATATGTTCCTAGAGAAAATTGTGTTGAAAAATGTTAGTAGCAATGTTGC
>NW_021314221.1:0-4981 GCF_002162155.2 Triticum dicoccoides | reverse complement strand
TCTGTTACAAAGGGATTTCATTTTTCTAAACTTATTGAACTCCAGACTTTTTGTGTGTTCAAAATGCACCATTCAAAGCCACATCATCAATTTTCAACCCTTTCTAACATCATTTGTTATTTTTCATGCATTTACTGATTATTTTGAGCTATAAGACCCTAAAATTGAAAAGTTGTTCAAATGAACTCTGAAAAGGTTGAAAGTTGGCATGGTATCATCATTTCATCCACATAGCATGTGCAAGAAAGTTGAGAGGGTTACGGCAAAAACTGGATGCATTTCTTGTACAAAACGAACAATCTCTTTTGAAGTATCAGGATTTCATACGGAAACTCGTCTGTTACAAAGGGATTTCATTATTTAAAACTTATTTGAACTCCTGACTTTTTGTCTGTTCAAAATGCACCATTCAAAGCCACATCATCAATTTCAACCCTTTCTGACTTCATTTGTTATTTTTCATGCATTTACTGATTATTTTGGGCTATAAGACCCTGAAATTGAAAAGCATTTCAAATGAACTCTGAAAAGGTTGGAAGTTGGCATGGTATCATCATTTCATCCACATAGCATGTGCAAGAAAGTTGACAGGGTTACGGCAAAAACTGGATGCACTTCATGTACAAAACGGACGATCTCTTTCGAAGTATCAGGATATCATACGGAAACTTGTCTGTTACAATAGGCATTTCAAATGAACTACGAAAAGGTTGAAAGTTGGCATGGTATCATCATAATAGTTGTGGAGAAAGTCTTCACCTTTTCATCACTTGTGTCCTTTTCTTATTGCGCTGTAACCATGGATAATCTTCATCATTTATCAGGATGCTTGGGTCAGCCTTGACTTTGAAGGGAGGAATTTCATGAAACTTTTCATAATTTTCGGACATGTCTGTCTTGCCCTCCACTCCCACGATGTCCCTTTTTCCTGAAAGAACTATGTGGCGCATTTGCTCATCGTATGTTATATTCGCATCCTTATTTTTTCTTTTTCTCGGTTTGGTAGACATGTCCTTCACATAGATAACCTGTGCCACATCATTGGCTAGGACGAACAGTTCGTCAGTGTACCCAAGATTGTTCAGATCCACTGTTGTCATTCCGTACCTTGGGTCTACCTGTACCCTGTATCCTGACAGATTGACCCATTTGCATTTAAACAAAGGGACCTTAAAATCTACTTCGTAGTCAAGTTCCCACATGTCCACTATGTAACCATAATATGTGTCCTTTCCCCTCTCGGTTGCTGCATCAAAGCGGACACTGCTGTTTTGGTTGGTGCTCTTTTGATCTTTGGCGATCGTGTAAAATGTATTCTCATTTATCTTGTATCCTTTGTAAGTCATTACAGTCGAAGATGGTCCCCTGGACAACGAGTACAGCTCATCACAAACAGTGTTTTCACCTCTGAGACGTGTTTCCAACCAACTGCTGAAAGTCCTGATGTGTTCACATGTAATCCAGTCGTCGCACTGCTCTGGGTGTTTGGAGCGTAGACTTTTCTTGTGTTCATGGACATACGGGGTCACCAAGGTAGAGTTCTGTAGATCTGTGTAGTGTGCTTGAGACCAAGAACATCCGTCCCTACATATTATTGAGTCCCCTCCAAGCGTGCCTTTTCCAGTCAGTCTCCCCTCATACCACGAGGGAGACCTATCTTCTTAAGGCCAGGAATGAAGTCAACACAAAACCCAATGTGTTGGGGAACATAGTGATTTCAAAAATATTCCTACACACATGCAAGATCATGGTGATGCATAGCAACGAGAGGGGGAGTGTATCTTCATACCCTTGAAGATCGCTAAGCGGAAGCGTTTATCAACACGGTTGATGTAGTCGTAGGTCTTCACGATCCGACCGATCCAAGTACCGAACGCACGGCACCTCCGAGTTCTACACACGTTCATCTCGATGACATCCTCGCCTTCTCGATCCAGCAAGATGGGCAAAGTAGTAGACGAGTTCCGGCAGCACGACGGCGTGGTGATGGTGTTGATGAAGAACAATCTCCGCAGGGCTTCGCCTAAGCACTACGACAACTATGACGGAGGATAAACTAGAGGGGACGGGGTTTCCGGCACACGGCTTGGCGTTTCTTGGTGTTTCTTGATGTTTCTTGATGTGTCTTTGGTGCTAGCCCCGCCCCTCTATTTATATGTTGAGCTCTGGGGTCGAAACTTGGAGCAAAAGCCTCCTTGAAGTCGGTTTTTCCCGAAAGGCAAGAGTCCCACTCTGGCCCAGACGCCATGCGTTCTTCAAATGTTTCAGACTTGTGTTTCATTAAGTAGATATGCCCATATCTGCTCAAATCATCTGTGAAGGTCAGAAAAAAACGATACTTGCCACGAGCCTTAATACTCATTGATCTGCATACATCAGTATGTATTATTTCCAACAAGTCAGTAGCTCGTTCCATTGTTCTAGAGAACGGAGTTTTAGTCATCTTGCCCAAAAGGCACGGTTCGCAAGCATCATATGATTCATAACCAAGTGATTCCGAAAATCCATCTATGGAGTTTCTTCGTGCGCTTTACACCGATATGACCCAAACGGCAGTGCCACAAATAAGTTGCACTATCATTATTAACTTTGCATCTTTTGCCAGCAATATTATGAATATGTGTATCACTACGATCGAGATCCAACAAACTATTTTCATTGGGCGTATGACCATTGAAGGCTTTATTCATGTAAACAGAACAATAATTATTCTCTGATTTTAAATGAATAACCGTATTGCAATAAACATGATCAAATCATATTCATGCTCAATGCAAACGCCAAATAACATTTTATTTAGGTTTAACACTAATCCCGAAAGCATAGGGAGTGTGCGATGATGATCATATCTATATTGGAACCACTTCCAACAAACATCGTCACTTCACCCTTCAACTAGTCTCTGTTTATTCTGTAACTCCTGTTTCGAGTTACTAATTTTTTAGCAACCGAACAAGTATCAAATACTCAGGGGCTACTACAAACACTAGTAAGGTACACATCAATAACCTGTGTATCAAATATACCCTTGTTCACTCTGCCATCCTTTTTATCCACCAAATATTCAAGGTATTTCCGTTTCCAGTGACCATTTCCTTTGCAGTGTAAGCACTCAGTTTCAGGCTTTGGTTCAGCTTAGGGCTTCTTCGCGGGAGTGACAACTTGCTTGTCATTCTACTTGAAGTTCCCTTTCTTTCCCTTTGCCCTTTTCTTGAAACTAGTGATCTTGTCTACCATCAACACTTGATGCTCTTTCTTGATTTCTACCTTCGTCGATTTCAACATCACGAAGAGCTCGGGAATCGTTTTGGTCATCCCTTGCATACTATAGTTCATCACAAAGTTCTACTAACTTGGTGATGGTGCTTGAGAAATCTGTCAATCACTATCTTATCTGGAAGATTAACTCCCACTTGATTCAAGCGATTGTAGTACCCAGACAATTTGAGCACATGCTCACTAGTTGAGAGATTCTCCTCCATCTTTTAGCTATAGAACTTGTTGGAGACTTCATATCTCTCAACTCGGGTATTTGCTTGAAATATTAACTTCAACTCCTGGAACATCTCATATGGTCCATGACGTTCAAAACGTCTTTGAAGTCCCGATTCTAAGCCGTTAAGAATGGTGCACTAAACTATCAAGTAGTCATCATATTGAGCTAGCGAAACGTTCATAACGTCTGCATCTGCTCCTGCAATAGGTCTGTCACCTAGCGGTGCATCAAGGACATAATTCTTCTGTGCAACAATGAGGATAAACCTCAGATCACGGGTCCAATCCGCATCATTGCTACTAACATATTTCAACATAGATTTTCTCTAGGAACATATCAAAATAAACATATGAAAGCAACAACGCGATCTATTGATCTACAACATAATTTGCAAAATACTACCAGGACTAAGTTCATGATAAATTTAAATGTTCAATTAATCATATTACTAAAGAAATCCCACTTAGACATACATCTCTCTAGTCATCTAAGTGATCACGTGATCCAAATCAACTAAACCATGTCCGATCATCACGTGAGATGGAGTAGTTTTCAATGGTGAACATCACTATGTTGATCATATCTACTATATGATTCATGTTTGACCTTTCGGTCTCCGTGTTCCGAGGCCATATCTGTATATGCTAGGCTCGTCAGGTTTAACCTGAGTATTCCGCGTGTGCAACTGTTTTGCACCCGTTGTATTTGAACGTAGAGCCTATCACACCCGATCATCACGTGGTGTCTCAGCACGAAGAACTTTCACAACGGTGCTTACTCAGGGAGAACACTTCTTGATAATTAGTGAGAGATCATCTTATAATGCTACCGTCAATCAAAGCAAGATAAGATGCATAAAGGATAAACATCACATGCAATCAATATAAGTGATATGATATGGCCATCATCATCTTGTGCTTGTGATCTCCATCTCCGAAACACCATCGTGATCACCATCTCCACCGGCGCGACACCTTGATCTCCATCGTAGCATCGTTGCCATTTCACCATCTATTGCTTCTACGACTATCGCTACCGCTTAGTGATAAAGTAAAGCAATTACAGGGCGTTTGCGTTTCATACAATAAAGCAACAACCATATGGCTCCTGCTAGTTGCCGATAACTCTGTTACAAAACATGATCATCACATACAATAAAATTTAGCATCATGTCTTGACCATATCACATCACAACATGCCCTGCAAAAACAAGTTAGACGTCCTCTACTTTGTTGTTGCAAGTTTTACGTGGCTGCTACGGGCTTAGCAAGAACCGTTCTTACCTACGCATCAAAACCACAATGATAGTCTGTCAAGTTGGTGCTATTTTAACCTTCGCAGGACCGGGTGTAGCCACACTCGGTTCAACTAAAGTTGGAGAAACTGACACCCGCCAGCCACCTGTGTGCAAAGCACGTCGGTAGAACCAATCTCGCGTAAGCGTACGCGTAATGTCGGCCCGGGCCGCTTCATCCAACAATACCG
>NW_021314220.1:0-1292 GCF_002162155.2 Triticum dicoccoides | reverse complement strand
GGATTACTGTAGATTAATTACCCGGGCGTCACAATTCTCCTCCACTACAAGAAATCTCGTCCCGAGATTTAAGAGGGGAGTAAGGGGAAAGTTCTGGTTACGATATTCTAACGGATCTTCTCGAAGAAGTTAATCCCTTTCGTTGATGTCTTGAATCCTTCATTCCGATGCATCATGATAAACTTGTCATCATTTCTTCGGGAACTCCATCGTACTTACGAAAAGATAAGGGGCAGCTCACTACGACATAATGCTTTTGACGGAAACAATCTGGGGTTAACCCATGAATTAGTATCAGATTATCTCTCGAGTTGAACGTATGAAATACCTCGAGAGTAAGGTACGAAGGTACCATAATAGGCTCCAAGCGGATAGATAGTTGCTCTAAGCCTGAACCAGAGTGAGAAAGGGGTTCAGAGTAGCGAGAGTAAGTATTGCGTCTGATACCAGTATAGAGCACTAGGAAGGTGGCCCGTGAATTAAATACGAAGCCAAGCGCGAGGAATAACTTTGGAAACAGGGGGTATAGGAGAGTCAGGTTTCGATCCTGTGGAACTGTGGGTTATGGGCCCACCATGTGGTTTTTTTTAATAGGAGCAGTGACATCTTACACGGTCATGATAGCAAGGCATGTCAGAGAGTACCAAGTCAGTTATGTCGGCAACAATGTTGATACCAAGGGCGAGGGACGAAGGGAACCATTTTCCTGCTCGTTGAAACGAGGCGGGCCAAGAGGCAAAGTTCTCATCCATCGGCGGTTACCGAAATGTCATCAACAATAGAAACAGGGTCTCACTGGCAGAGTTGTACACTGAGGTGTTTACATGAGCAGAAGAATCTTACTGTTTAGATCATATAGATCACCAGAAAGGTTAAACAAACCAATGGAAAAGAAAATGTGATCCTCAGGTTAAACAGAACAAATGGAAAGGAAAAATGTGTTTAAACACATATTTCAGGGGTATATCCTTCCCAAGGACAAGCAGAGCATGATATCCTTGATAGGATATAAAGCAGAAAACCCTTTCAGGTAAGGGGAGAGAAATTTCATGACATTACTCACACAACGGTGTTAGGATAAATGATAAATAAAATTTAGCATCGTGCTTCAAATGTTCCTGTTGAAAATCGGAGTACCATTGACATGCTTCGAGATAGCATTGACATGGTCTTCAGGTGAAGATCAGACTTTCGAAACACGAAGGATCCGTCAGGAATAACTTGTAGAATAAGTCTTACAATTTCCTCCAGGAAGAATGGTTGTCCTTGCAAAAGAAATTATAACGATAGGT
>NW_021314219.1:0-955 GCF_002162155.2 Triticum dicoccoides | reverse complement strand
ATAAGCATCGCATCCCCAAACTTTTAGAAACGACAGCTTAGGTTTCTTCCCAAACCATAATTCATACGGTGTCGTCTCAACGGATTTCGACGGAGCCCTATTTAAAGTGAATGCGGCAGTCTCTAAAGCATAGCCCCAAAAAGAAAGCGGTAAATCGGTAAGAGACATCATAGATCGCACCATATCTAACAGAGTGCGATTACGACGTTCGGACACACCATTACGCTGAGGTGTTCCAGGCGGCGTGAGTTGTGAAACTATTCCACATTTTCTTAAGTGTGCCCCAAACTCGTGACTCAAGTATTCTCCTCCACGATCTGATCGTAGAAACTTGATTTTCCTGTCACGTTGATTTTCAACCTCACTTTGAAATTCCTTGAACTTTTCAAAGGTTTCAGACTTGTGTTTCATTAAGTAGATATACCCATACCTACTTAAATCATCAGTGAGGGTGAGAACATAACGATAGCCACCGCGGGCCTCAACACTCATCGGACCGCACACATCAGTATGTATGATTTCCAATAAGTCGGTTGCTCGCTCCATTGTTCCTGAGAACGGAGTCTTGGTCATTTTACCCATAAGGCATGGTTCGCACGTGTCAAATGATTCATAATCAAGAGACTCTAAAAGTCCATCAGTATGGAGCTTCTTCATGCGTTTGACACCTATGTGACCAAGGCGGCAGTGCCACAAGTATGTGGGACTATCATTATCAACCTTACTTCTTTTGGTACTCACATTATGAACATGTGTAGCATCACGTTCGAGATTCATAAAGAATAAACCATTCACCATAGGAGCATGACCATAAAACATATCTCTCATAAAAATGGAACAACCATTATTCTCAGATTTAAAAGAGTAGCCATCTCAAATTAAACGAGATCCCGATACAATGTTCATGCTCAAAGCTGGCACTAAATAACAATTATTAAGGTTTAAAACTAATCCC
>NW_021314218.1:0-1223 GCF_002162155.2 Triticum dicoccoides | reverse complement strand
CCCAACCGAGCACACCATCATGCTCCCCACCTCACCAGGAGCACGCAGCACGCACCAACGCCTCCCCAAACCCCCTGCAACACTGATCCCGACCGCACCCGAACTCCGGCCGCCGCAGCCGAGCTCGCCGCCGTCAACTCCGGCCACCCCGAGCCCAACCACCACCACCAATAGTCGCGGCTCAACCTCAGCAACACGTAGATGCCTTCCGCCGTCCATTTGGTTGCCGGAATGGCAAAAAGCACTTTCGCCGCCGTCTCGGGCCTCGCCGGCGTCATGTCGCCGGTGGGGTTTGACTTGTCCGACCTGGGGTTTGACCCCCCAGGGTCACTGACGCGTGGGCCCTGTCGGCCAGGTGGTTAGGTTAGCGCTAACTACTGTTAGTCAACCCCCCCTGACACTGACAGTGGGCCCCAGCGCCACTAACCCCTAATTAGGATTAATTAATCCTGTTTAACCCCCCTGTCACTGACGTGTGGGCCCCACACGTCAGGTTTGACCTCAGCCAGCCACAGTTGACCACTGACGTCATGCTGACGTCATGCTGACGCAATAATTATATTTCTGGAATTAAATTAAATCAGGAAATTCCAGAATATTATTTAAACTTCAAAAATTCATAACTTTTATTCTGTAACTCCAAATTGGACAAATTATATATGGAAAATGATCAGAAAAATCCAATCTATCCATCTGTACTATTTTCATGCATGATCAAACAAGTTAAATTGATGTTTTAAGCAGAACAAGAAAAGGCACTTTAAAAGGCCATATTTGAATTTGAAATTTGAATCCTTGATTCAAATTTGTTCAAACACCCCTGGTTTTAGTTGCATTAGCCCAATACACTCATTTTGCCATGTCTCATGCATGCATCATATTGTTGCATACTGTTTGGTAATGCTTGTGTATCGGTGCTCTCTGCGGCAGGTTCTGTCCCCGAAGAGTACCTTGATTACCCTAGCGAAGAACCGTATCAGTGCATCGAACCATCAGGCAAGCAACCAACCATTTGATCATATCGATACAATCCCATGTTCTCGCTCCTGCTCTCTTTTACTGCATTAAGACAACGCGATTCAAACTGCTGTGTGCTACGGTAGTTGAACCCATTTCCTCTGCATGACCTGTCATTGCCACAGTAACTAGATGAAACTCACTAGCATGTGTAGGAGTTGATTGAGCCATATGTATGTGTTGTTCCTACCTTGCTATGCCTGCTA
>NW_021314217.1:0-1667 GCF_002162155.2 Triticum dicoccoides | reverse complement strand
GTATAATAAAAACTATCACAGAAAGTGAATTGGATGCTATGATCAATTTGATACTTGATAATTGTTTTGAGATATAGAGGTGGTGATATTAGAGTCATGCTAGTTGGGTAATTTTGAATTTAAAGAATACTTGTGTTGAAGTTTCTGATTCCCGTAGCATGCACGTATGGTAAACCGCTTTGTGATGAAGTTGGAGCATAATTTTATTTATCGATTGTCTTCCTTATGAGTGGCGGTCGGGGACGAGCGATGGTATTTTCCTACCAATCTATCCCCCTAGGAGCATACACGTAGTGCTTGGTTTTTGATTACTTGTAGATTTTTGCAATAAGTATATTAGTTCTTTATGACTAATGTTGAGTCCATGGATTATACGCACTCTCACCCTTCCACCATTGCTAGCCTCTCTTGTGCCGCACAACTTTCGCTGGTACCATACACCCACCATATACCTTCCTCAAAACATCCCCATACCTACCTATTATGGCATTTCCATAGCCATTCCGAGATATATTTCCATGCAACTTTCCATCGTTCCGTTTATTATGACACGCATCATGATTGTCAAATTGCTCTTTGCGTGATCATGTAGTTGACATTGTATTTGTGGCAAAGCCACCTCATAATTTTTCATACATGTCACTCTTGATTCATTGCATATCCCGATACACCGCCGGAGGCATCCATATAGAGTCATATCTTGTTCTAAGTATCGAGTTGTAATTTTTAGTTGTAAATAAATAAAAAGTGTGATGATCTTCATTATTAGAGCATTGTCCCAGTGAGGAAAGGACGATGGAGACTATGATTTCCCCACAAGTCGGGATGAGATTTCGGACATCAAATAAAAAAAGGAGAACAAAGAAATGAAAAAAAGGAAGGCCAAAGAAAAAAAAGAAATAAAAAAAGAAGAAAAAATTGAGAGAAAAAGAGAGAAGGGACAATGCTACTATCCATTTTACCACACTTGTGCTTCAAAGTAGCACCATGATATTCATGATACAGAGTCTCCTATGTTGTCACTTTCATATACTAGTGGGAATTTTTCATTATAGAACTTGGCTTGTATATTCCAATGATGGGCTTCCTCAAAATGCCCTAGGTCTTCGTGAGCAAGCAAGTTGGATGCACACCCACTTAGTTTCTTTTGTTGAGCTTTCATACATTTATAGCTCTTGTGCATCCATTGCATGGCAATCACTACTCACTCACATTGATATCTATTAATGGGCATATCCATAGCCCGTTGATACGCCTAGTTGATGTGAGACTATCTTCTCCTTTTTTGTCTTCTCCACAACCACCATTCTATTCCACATATAGTGCTATGTCCATGGCTCACACTCATGTATTTCATGAAAATTGAAATTTTTTGAGATTACTAAAGTATGAAATAATTGCTTGGCTTGTCATCGGGGTTGTGCATGATTAAATACTTTGTGTGATGAAGATAGAGCAACAGCCAGACTATATGATTTTGTAGGGATAACCTTCTTTAGCCAAGTTATTTTGAGAAGACATGATTGCTTTATTAGTATGCTTGAAGTATTACTATTTCTTATGTCAATATGAACTTTTGTTTTGAATCATTTGGATCTGAACATTCATGCCACAATAAAGAAAATTACATTGAGAAATATGCTAGGTAGCATTCCACATCAAAAATT
>NW_021314216.1:0-1388 GCF_002162155.2 Triticum dicoccoides | reverse complement strand
TTTTGTGGTCCCGGAGTGATTTTGACGATTAACGAACCCTGGGGTGCGTTTACGTGTCGGTCATCAACAATCGCAATTTTCGCCGATTCGGGCCCATTTCATGGACTATTGCTCACCGTTTTGGGGTCCCAGAGTGATTTCCATGATTAACGAACCCTGGGATGTGTTTACGTGTCAGTCATAAACACTCGCAGTTTTGGCCGATTCTGGCCCGTTTCGTGGACTATTACTCACTGTTTTGTGGTCCCGGAGTGATTTCGACGATTAACGAACCCTGGGGTGCGTTTACGTGTCGGTCATCAACACTCACAGGTTTGGCGGATTCTGGCCCGTTTAATGGGACTATTACTCACTGTTTTGTGGTCCCGGAGTGATTTTGACGATTAACGAACCCTGGGGTGAGTTTACGTGTCGGTCATCAACAATCGCAATTTTCGCCGATTCGGGCCCATTTCATGGACTATTGCTCACCGTTTTGGGGTCCCAGAGTGATTTCCATGATTAACGAACCCTGGGATGTGTTTACGTGTCAGTCATAAACACTCGCAGTTTTGGCCGATTCTGGCCCGTTTCGTGGACTATTACTCACTGTTTTGGGGGTCCCGAAGCGATTTCCATAGTTGTTAAACCCCAAGGTGCGTTGATGTGTTGGTCATGAACACTCACAGTTTTGGGCGATTCTGGGCCGTTTCATGGACTATTACTCACTATTTCGAGGTCCCGAAGTGATTGTGAGTTTACGTGTCGGTCATCAACACTCGCAGTTTTGGCCGATTCTGGCCCGTTTCATGGACTATTACTCACTGTTTTGTGGTCCCGGAGTGATTTTGACGATTAACGAACCCTGGGGTGCGTTTACGTGTCGGTCATCAACAATCGCAATTTTCGCCGATTCGGGCCCATTTCATGGACTATTGCTCACCGTTTTGGGGTCCCAGAGTGATTTCCATGATTAACGAACCCTGGGATGTGTTTACGTGTCAGTCATAAACACTCGCAATTTTGGCCGATTCTGGCCCGTTTCGTGGACTATTACTCACTGTTTTGGGGGTCCCGAAGCGATTTCCATAGTTGTTAAACCCCAAGGTGCGTTGATGTGTTGGTCATGAACACTCACAGTTTTGGGCGATTCTGGGCCGTTTCATGGACTATTACTCACTATTTTGAGGTCCCGAAGTGATTGTGAGTTTACGTGTCGGTCATCAACACTCGCAGTTTTGGCCGATTCTGGCCCGTTTCATGGACTATTACTCACTGTTTTGTGGTCCCGGAGTGATTTCGACGATTAACGAACCCTGGGGTGCGTTTACGTGTCGGTCATCAACACTCACAGGTTTGGCGGATTCTGGCCCGTTTAATGGGACTATTACTCACTGTTTTGTGGTCCC
>NW_021314215.1:0-1541 GCF_002162155.2 Triticum dicoccoides | reverse complement strand
TGGCGATCTCAAGTAAAACTCCGAGTTGTTTCCGTTCCGGGCCACCTCCGCATGTTTGAGCAGTCTCCGCCTTCGAGCCACCCGGATGGTCTGTTTCTGCTGCAGATTTCACCGATGCGCCGAAGAGCCGCCATGGGCCGCCGCATCTGCGGCCTTATTCTACCTCCATGGATCGTCCCGCCTTAACTACAGCAGGGCCAGGCAACCGTGACCTCCAGTCTGTTCTACGACCTCATCCCACCTTTGTTCCAACCCGGCACCCGCATGCCCGAGCCGCCTTAAACCGCCACCGAGGCCCGCGCCTAAGCTCCTCTTCGCCCCACCTCTACCGCGGTGAGTCCCGCGCCCCGCGCGCTGGCCTCTGCTGTTTCACCACACCGGCGGATCATGCTCGTGCCCCGGACTGTCATCTGCAAGCCGGACGAACTGCCCACCTCTACTGCTTCTTTGAGTAGCTGCAGCATTCACATTCCGAGCCGCCACCCTGTTCGCCTTCGCGGACCGTCTACGACCACGCTAAACCGCCATTGCGCCTCGCCGAGTCACCGTCTCCAAACTGCCGTGACCCTTGGCCGCCTCAAATCGCCACCGCCGCTACGCCAGGCCGACCTAGGTCTATTGCAAGATGCAAATCGCATGAGTCACCGCTGCTGGACTCTGCCTCTGCTACAACCCGCCATTGACTGCCCGACCCGCCGAAATCCATCGGGTCACCGTTGCCGCTTCACTAGATTGCCGCTTCAACTGTCGACCCGGACGAGGACTGGGACGAGGGTCGGATTCGGATTACGCTATCGTCGCCCCGTTCCGAGCCGCCCTGCGACCCTGCCGTATCAAGCCACTGACCTTGCCGTGGCTCACCTCTGTTGTAACCCGCCTCACCGCTTCAACTGTCACTGACGCATCCGCAGCTGTCACTGTGCCACGGCCTTGCCACACCTCCAGTCTGTTCTACGACCTTCACCGGAGCAGGTCTTGAGGCCCCTGCCGCCTTGTCATTGTGGCCGCTTCATTGGCCCCGCCTCCACCTACTGCTCGCCACAGCCAAGCTCGGTCCTGCAGCCTCTAAACCGGGTCAAATCCCGGGTCACGCCGCTTCTAAGTCAAGCCCGCCGTGTTCACCTTACCTCGAGCCGCCTTGTTCGCTTCTGCGGCCAAGCCGCCGCATCGGCTCTCATGTCAGGCTTTGCCCTGCCTGCTTACCGTCGGCCCGCTACTGCTGTGGCATGCTTCAACGCCTGCCGCTCTGACGCGGTCTTCGCCAACCTGCCAAAGCTCCGAGCTGCAGTTGAGGATCCGATCGATCTTCAAGTCGCCACGCTTCTTCAGTACTTTATCTCTGTTGTGTGAGGGCCGGCCTGGTTTGCCTCTGCATCTATGAATTTTCCTGATGGTCGCCTTCCCCTCTGCTGCAGTTTTCTTCACGGAATCCCTCTGCCATAAGCTAACGTCCTGATCTTGAACCGCCACCGGGTCGAGCTGACCCGTTTCCGCTCCGCCCCGTTACCCTTGCAGCGTGCAGCAGTCGCTGCCTATGGCCA
>NW_021314214.1:0-1541 GCF_002162155.2 Triticum dicoccoides | reverse complement strand
TGGCGATCTCAAGTAAAACTCCGAGTTGTTTCCGTTCCGGGCCACCTCCGCATGTTTGAGCAGTCTCCGCCTTCGAGCCACCCGGATGGTCTGTTTCTGCTGCAGATTTCACCGATGCGCCGAAGAGCCGCCATGGGCCGCCGCATCTGCGGCCTTATTCTACCTCCATGGATCGTCCCGCCTTAACTACAGCAGGGCCAGGCAACCGTGACCTCCAGTCTGTTCTACGACCTCATCCCACCTTTGTTCCAACCCGGCACCCGCATGCCCGAGCCGCCTTAAACCGCCACCGAGGCCCGCGCCTAAGCTCCTCTTCGCCCCACCTCTACCGCGGTGAGTCCCGCGCCCCGCGCGCTGGCCTCTGCTGTTTCACCACACCGGCGGATCATGCTCGTGCCCCGGACTGTCATCTGCAAGCCGGACGAACTGCCCACCTCTACTGCTTCTTTGAGTAGCTGCAGCATTCACATTCCGAGCCGCCACCCTGTTCGCCTTCGCGGACCGTCTACGACCACGCTAAACCGCCATTGCGCCTCGCCGAGTCACCGTCTCCAAACTGCCGTGACCCTTGGCCGCCTCAAATCGCCACCGCCGCTACGCCAGGCCGACCTAGGTCTATTGCAAGATGCAAATCGCATGAGTCACCACTGCTGGACTCTGCCTCTGCTACAACCCGCCATTGACTGCCCGACCCGCCGAAATCCATCGGGTCACCGTTGCCGCTTCACTAGATTGCCGCTTCAACTGTCGACCCGGACGAGGACTGGGACGAGGGTCGGATTCGGATTATGCTATCGTCGCCCCGTTCCGAGCCGCCCTGCGACCCTGCCGTATCAAGCCACTGACCTTGCCGTGGCTCACCTCTGTTGTAACCCGCCTCACCGCTTCAACTGTCACTGACGCATCCGCAGCTGTCACTGTGCCACGGCCTTGCCACACCTCCAGTCTGTTCTACGACCTTCACCGGAGCAGGTCTTGAGGCCCCTGCCGCCTTGTCATTGTGGCCGCTTCATTGGCCCCGCCTCCACCTACTGCTCGCCACAGCCAAGCTCGGTCCTGCAGCCTCTAAACCGGGTCAAATCCCGGGTCACGCCGCTTCTAAGTCAAGCCCGCCGTGTTCACCTTACCTCGAGCCGCCTTGTTCGCTTCTGCGGCCAAGCCGCCGCATCGGCTCTCATGTCAGGCTTTGCCCTGCCTGCTTACCGTCGGCCCGCTACTGCTGTGGCATGCTTCAACGCCTGCCGCTCTGACGCGGTCTTCGCCAACCTGCCAAAGCTCCGAGCTGCAGTTGAGGATCCGATCGATCTTCAAGTCGCCACGCTTCTTCAGTACTTTATCTCTGTTGTGTGAGGGCCGGCCTGGTTTGCCTCTGCATCTATGAATTTTCCTGATGGTCGCCTTCCCCTCTGCTGCAGTTTTCTTCACGGAATCCCTCTGCCATAAGCTAACGTCCTGATCTTGAACCGCCACCGGGTCGAGCTGACCCGTTTCCGCTCCGCCCCGTTACCCTTGCAGCGTGCAGCAGTCGCTGCCTATGGCCA
>NW_021314213.1:0-2010 GCF_002162155.2 Triticum dicoccoides | reverse complement strand
CATCGCCGCCGTCGCCTCGCCCCGCCACCAACCCCGAAGCCGCCGGATCGATCCGCGCCCCGCCGCCTGGACGCCGCCACCACCCGACACCGGCACCCTCGACACTGCTGCCCACCACCGCCACGGCCACCTCCTCGACACCTCGCCGGAGCTGCCCCGCCGTCCTCTCCGACGCGACCTCAACTCCTCCCCGAGCCACTGCCAGATCCCTACGCCCCCCCTGTGAGCTCCCCTTCTCCTGGCCCAGTCACCGCGCGACCGCGTCGCCCCGCTCACCGCGGTCGGGCCACTCCCTGGCCGCGCCCGTCGCCCCGCACCGACGCACCTCGCCCTGCCCCGCCGTTCCGCTACGTCCGTCGCCGCCTGCGCGTGCGGCCACCGCGCCTCGCCCGTCCGCCTACGCCGCGCTGTCGCTCGCCGACACACGCGCGCCCATGGCTCCGGTCCCCTCCGTCCCGCTGCCCTGTTCCGGCCGGCGCTCGTGTGCCCTTGGCCGCCGGCGCCCGCGGCCAGCTCTGGCGCGTTGTCTGGGCGGGTTATGCCCGCACAGCGGGGCTCCGCCCCGTTTCGCCGGGTCCACCCGCGAGCCCTGTGGCTCTGCTCCGCTCCATCCCCGTTAACCCGCGCCCGATAGGCCCCTATGGGCCTATGACAAACGGGGCCCACGCCCCAGAACTTTAAATTAAAAAAAAGGGAATTAACAAAAATATATTATTAAATAAATAAATAATAATTAAATTAATTAATTAATTAAGTAATTAATTAGGTTAATTAATTATAATTAGATTAACCTAATCACTAATTAACCTAATTAACTGTTAAGTAAATAATTAATCTAATTAATCCTGGTTAATTAACCTAATAACTAATTAACCTAATTAACTACTGTTAATTAAAACTTAATTAGGTTAATTAGTTAACAGTGTATGACAAACGGGACCCACCTGTCAGGGTTGACTCAGTCAACCCTGTTGACTGCTGACGTCAGCATGACATCATGCTGACGTCATAAATACATTTTTTCGAATTAATTAAATAAATAAATAAATTCCAAAATTGTTAAAATCTTTTAAAAATCATATCTTTTAATCCGTAACTCGGATTAAAATATTTTCAACATGAAAGTTGCTCAGAACGACGAGACGAATCCGGTTACGCAGCCCGTTCGTCCGCCACACACCCCTAGCATACCGAACACGCAACTTTCCCCCTCCGGTTCACCGGTCCGAAAACGCGGAACACCGGGAATACTTTCCCGGATGTTTTCCCCCCTTCACCGGTATCACCTACTACCGCCTTAGGGCACACCGAACACCGCGTATTGCCTTGTTATATTTTGTGATGCTTTGTTTGCTCTGTATTCATTATTTCTTCCCCCTCTTCTCTCCGGTAGACTACGAGACCGACGCTGATGCCACCGAGTACGACTACGTCACCGACGACCCCTCCTTGTCTAAGCAACCAGGCAAGCGCCCCCTTTGATCACCAGATATCGCCTATTCTTCTCTATACTGCTTGCATTAGAGTAGTGTAGCATGTTACTGCTTTCCGTTAATCCTATTCTGATGCATAGCCTGTCATTGCTGCTACAGTCATTGATACCTTACCCGCAATCCTAAAATGCTTAGTATAGGATGCTAGTTTATCATCATTGGCCCTACATTCTTGTCAGTCTGCCTTGCTATACTATCGGGTCGTGATCACTTGGGAGGTGATCACGGGTATATACTATACATATATACATACTATACAGATGGTGACTAAAGTCGGGTCAGCTCATTGAGTACCCGCAAGTGATTCTGACGAGGGGGCTGAAAGGACAGGTGGCTCCATCCCGGTAGAGGTGGGCCTGGGTTCCCGACGGCCCTCGACTGTTACTTTGTGGCGGAGCGGCAGGGCAGGTTGAGACCACCTAGGAGACAGGTGGGCCTGGCCCTGTTCGGCGTTCGCGGATACTTAACACGCTTAACGAGATCTTGGTATTTGATCTGAGTTGGCTACGAGCTTATA
>NW_021314212.1:0-1206 GCF_002162155.2 Triticum dicoccoides | reverse complement strand
TCTTCATTTTATATTTTAGTGATCCAAGATCACATTGAGTCCATAGGAAAAGCCAATACTATCAAGGAGGGATGAGGTGTTGCTTAATGAGCCTCTTGCTTCATGTGCTTAGTGATATGCTCCAAAACCCTCAACTACTTTCCCATATCCACATATGACCTAAACCCTAAGCCAAACTCGGTCCTACCGATTCTTCCTATCCGGCGCCACCGAGTTTCACTTGTCATTAGCCACTGCCAAACCCTAGCAATTCGGTTCTACCGATAAGGATCTCGGTCTCACCGAGATGGGATTGCAAACTCTCTGTTTCCCTTTCGTAACTTTTCGGTCTCACCGAAAGAGCGAATCGGTCCCACCGAGATTGCAATGTAAACTCAGTGTTTCCCCTTTGTAACTTTTCGGTCTCACCGAGTTCCACTCGGTCTCACCGAAAGAGCAAATCGGTCCCACCGAGTTCGCCTGACCAACTCTCTGGTTAGCTAATTACCAAATTCGGTCTCACCGAGTTTGTGTAATCGGTCTCACCGAGATTACATTATGCCCAAACCCTAACCATATCGGTCCTACCGAGTTGCATGTCAGTCCCACCGAAAATCTCTAACGGTCACTAGGTTTACATTTTCGGTCCGACCGAGTTTGTTGATTCGGTCCCACCGAGATTGGAAAACTGTGTGTAACGGTTGGATTTTGTGTGGAGGCTATATATATACCCCTCCACCTCTTCTTCATTCGTGGAGAGAGCTATCAGAACACACACACACACACCATTCCAACTCATATGTTCTGAGAGAGAACCACCTACTCATGTGTTGAGACCAAGATATTCCATTCCTACCATATGAATCTTGATCTCTAGCCTTCCCAAGTTGCTTTCCACTCAAATCTTCTTTCCACTAAATCCAAATCCTATGAGAGAGAGTTGAGTGTTGGGGAGACTATCATTTGAAGCACAAGAGCAAGGAGTTCATTACCTACACACCATTTGTTACTTCTTGGAGAGTGGTGTCTCCTAGATTGGCTAGGTGTCACTTGGGAGCCTCCGACAAGATTGTGGAGTTGAACCAAGGAGTTTGTAAGGGCAAGGAGATCGCCTACTTCGTGAAGATCTACCGCTAGTGAGGCAAGTCCTGTGTGGGCGATGGCCATGGTGGGATAGACAAGGTTGCTTCTTCGTGGACCCTTTGTGGGTGGTTGCTTCTTCGTGGA
>NW_021314211.1:0-996 GCF_002162155.2 Triticum dicoccoides | reverse complement strand
CATGGTGTTGTCTATGTATCCACACATGTATCTGAGTTTCCTATCAATACAATTCTAGCATGGATAATAAACGATTATCATGAACAAGGAAATATAATAATAATCAATTTATTATTGCCTCTAGGGCATATTTCCAACAGTCTCCCACTTGCACTAGAGTCAATAATCTAGTTCACATCGATATGTGATTAACACTCAAGGTCACATCCCCATGTGACTAACACCCAAAGAGTTTACTAGAGTCAATAATCTAGTTCACATTTACCATGTGATTAACACTCGATGAGTTCTGGGTTTGATCATGTTTATGCTTGTGAGAGAGGTTATAGTCAACGGGTCTGAACCTTTCAGATCCGTGTGTGCTTTACAAATCTCTATGTCATCTCCTAGATGCAGCTACCACGTTCTATTTGGAGCTATTCCAAATAACTGTTCTACTTGGAGCTATTCTAAATTGTTGCTCCATTATACGTATCCGGTATCTCTACTCAGAGCTATTCGGATAGGTGTTAAGCTTGCATCGACGTAACCCTTTATGACGAACTCTTTTACCACCTCCATAATTGAGAAAATTCCTTAGTCCACTAGTTACTAAGGATAACTTTGACCGCTGTCCTGTGATCCATTCTTGGATCACTCTTGTACCCCTTGACTGACTCATGGTAAAGCACACTTCAGGTGCGGTACACAGCATAGCATACTGTAGAGCCTATGTCTTAAGCATAGGGGACGACCTTCGTTCCTTTCTCTCTATTCTGCCATGGTCGAGCTTTAAGTCTTAACTTCGTACCTTACAACTCAGGCAAGAACTCCTTCTTTGACTGATCCATCTTGAACACCTTCAAGATCACGTCAAGGCATGTGCTCATTTGAAAGTACTATTAAGCGTTTTGATCTATCCTTATAGATCTTGATGCTCAATGTTCAAGTAGCTTAATCCAGGTTTTCCATTGAAAACACTTTCCAAATAACCCTATATGCTTTCCAGAAATTCTA
>NW_021314210.1:0-2032 GCF_002162155.2 Triticum dicoccoides | reverse complement strand
TCAACTCGTCCAGCCCTTCACGTTCGCCCTAGTCTTGCGCATCGGGTGCACTCGCACATGCATACCCGCGCACACACTCACGCACACACACATGACATACACTAGTCGGACAATGCCCATACAGACACACGTGCCCACCACGGTGCTCGCCACGTCCGGCGGGGCACACACTACTCGCCGTGCTACCGTGGCTTATTTCCTATCAGTGCCTAAGCCACGTGTACCGGAGGGCCAGCTCGTCGACGTCGATGTCGGCGAGGAGAGCCTTCTCCGCCTCCTCCGCCTTCTTTGGCTCCGTGCAGTCCTGCCAGAAATGCCCGCGTTGGCCGTAATTGTAGCATCGTCTGTGTCGCTTCCCTCCGCCGCATGACGCTGTGCTGCTGCCAGCGTCTTCATAGTCGAAGCCGCCGCCGTGCCACCTACTCAACTGCTCGCCCGCCCGCTCACCACCGGTTTACGCATGACGCCGCGACCTCTCAACGAAAGCTTTCAGCCGACCCAGTACCTCCTCGAACAACAACGTGTTGACATTGCAGAACTTCTCAAGTCTGGCGACAACGATTACAGGTGGTCGGGGACCGAGTTCAGGAGCTTCTTCACTGTCGATGGATCGTCCAGCGTCGACCCTAGCCCCGCGTAATGTGCCACCATGCTGCCGATCTTCCCCGCGAACGCGTCCGACGTCTCTTCGTCCGCCATGCACAACCGCTCGAACTCGCCGCGAAGAGTGCCCAGCCGCACCGCCCTGACCCGACGAACCGTGTCTTAAGCCTAATGCACAGCTTCGCTGCCGTCTTCTTTGACGAAACTTGCAGCAAGATGTCCTCGGCGAGCGCCCCGAGCAGGTAAGCCCTTGCCGTCTTGCTCTTCTTTGCATCGACCGCCGCGACGTCTGCCAGAGCCACCGCATCCCATAGGCCCTGCACGTCGAGGTTCGCCTCCACCTTGATCTCCTTTTACGATCCCATAGGCCCTGGAGCCATCTTAAAATTTGCCTGGAGTCTTAGCGGAAGGAAATTAGAATATAAGTTGTAGTTTCTATTAATAGTTTGTTGTATGATGAAGGAAAAAAAGAATATATTTTTTATGATCAACGATCTCTGGGCAAAGAATAAAAAGATGTGGACTGTCCATAATAGTTGAGACCATCTTAAAATTTTCTGGGCATCTTAGAGGAAGGGAATGCGAATTTAAAATGGTTCGGTTTCGGTTTTCAGTTTTTGGGTTGAAAGTACCCACCCCTACACGCAAGAGGGAGACGAAACTGGATCTTAGATAATCATTAGTAGTTGCTATTAATAATCCGTGGTACGATGAAGGAAAACCGAATTTCTATTCGGCTTATCCGTGGTACAAGGAAACCAGACTCCCATCGGTAGGACACACACAAGTAGGGGTCGGTGTTTGGTTTATATGGTTATTTCTATTCGGCTTATTCGGTTTTATTGAATTTTGGTTTATGTAAATAACAACAAAAATAATCACAATAAAATTGGCACCGAACCTCATTAACCAAAATTTATCGGTTCGGTTAACAGGAAAACCGAAATATGTCTGCATCATCATCAGTCGAAGTAATTTATCATGTAGTGATTCGTTATACTTTTTACAGACATAGCCATTAATCATCTCACAAAATATATAGTTGCCAATTACCCCTTTCGTCCAATCATATAAGGCAGTTTTTTTGAC
This sequence comes from Triticum dicoccoides, assembly GCF_002162155.2. Lineage (NCBI taxonomy): Eukaryota > Viridiplantae > Streptophyta > Magnoliopsida > Poales > Poaceae > Triticum > Triticum dicoccoides. The sequence continues at coordinate 340 of NW_021314210.1, read as the reverse complement.
ACCAAATGCTCTTATATTATGGGACGGAGGGAGTAGCATTTGCATTCAACCGAGATACTATAGTCGATGAACTAGACCAACAGGCTTGTGCTTGCAAGAATCTGTGTACAATTACCGAAGCAACACACTAGATAGCTAGCGACTTAAACTAATTTGGTAGCTTGTTTTGCTTGCCCCGAAGAGAGACCAGGGTGTGAGACTCACAATTCGGTTACTTCGGTGAATAAGATTTTTCCAAACTGAAAATCGACTTAAAGCTGAGCACAAAATAGTGTCTATTTTTAAAACCAAACCGAAGAACCAAAAACCAATTTAGCCTATACTTAGGTTAAAACGGTTC
>NW_021314209.1:0-1910 GCF_002162155.2 Triticum dicoccoides | reverse complement strand
GTCCCGAGGCTATTTTAGGTGCTGCGTCACCTTATTATTGGGCCAGGCCCATGTAATTTCGAAATACATAAGTATAGGCTATTTTTAGAGTCCGTATGTGTGGGGAAACAAGAGATAGGGTTGATTTCGGACCCCTCCACCAAGGGCCACGAAATCCACCCCCTCTTCCTCCATATATACAGCCCTTAGGGCATCGTTTAGACCTTGGGTTTTGTTTAGATTAAAAGTTCGCCATAGCTGCAACTTCGCGTACTTCGTTTGTGTTCAACGACCAGACAAAGGCGTCACAGAACCCCACCTTGATCAATAAAGCTTTCATCTTATATTCGCAATATCCAGATTGCAATCTCAGTTTCTTGCTTGTTCTTCGTTTGCTCGCAGGAAACAAACCCTCGTGGTCAGGTTGATCGTGCTCCGGCGTGGTCAATATGATGAGGACATGACTACCTTGGATATGACCAAAAATATTGCATATATGCATATTTGTCAGGTGATTTCTAGTGCAAACTATTCAATAATCTATTTATGTTATCCAGAACAAAAATACTTCACACACTTTTGTGTTTTGTCTAATTGCAGGTGTATGGGACATTTGTACAATCCACATATGAAAATAAGGAAGAAAGAGATGTTTATTTGCTGTTCAAAAAGTTCTCTCACGTCACTTTTGGTCCAAGAGAAGATAGAGTCCAAGTCTCTCACGTTCTGGATTCAGATTCGGACTGCACAGACATACCTGACTCAAAACGCACACAAGTTTTTCATACGGACTCCGAATTGGGTGATTCTTTTTTTGTTGGAAACTAGATTTCGTGCACTTTCCAACCCAATTGGAATCACCTTCAAATTCGTCCGGAGCGTTGAGTTGTGGACGAAACAATCTGATGCTGCAGCAGAATCTGAGTCAAACTACAAGTCCAAAGGTGTTACATCACCTCCACTTGGGCCCATTGGCCTTGTACGACCTAGATTTAGTTTTAGGCTGCCTTGGGACGTCCTCCCACCTCCTTGGCCGCCACCCCTTGCTCCTATATAAGTAGATCCATCTAGTAGCTTTTTTCCTTGGGATTTGTTTAGTTAAAAGTTAGCCAATGCAACTTCGTGTGCTTCGTTTGTGTCCAACAACCAGACCAAGACCACTTTTCGGATCCCCACCTTTATCAATACTTCATCTATATTCGCAATATTCAGATTGCTTTATCATATTCTTGCTTGTTCTTCGATTGCTTGCAGGAATAGACCTTCGTGGTCAGGTTGATTGTGCTCTGGCGTGGTCAATAACCTCTCAGAGTTGGTTTAGCGATTGCTAAGGCGCAACGTCGTGCATGTTTGTAGTCGAATCGTCAAAGTCGTCTCCACCAAATCGATAGTTATCATCTCATCAAAAGATCGGGACACCCCCGCCTATATCAAGTGGTATCAGTTTTCAGATTGCTCGGTGAGAATTTCCAGTTTTCCTAGATTAGATTTATTTTCTTACCTATTGTCCAAGAAAAAGCCACACAAAAAAAGTTAGATCTGTTCATCCTTTATCCAAGACAGTCTGAGCCTTTGCAATTTTCTATTCATTGCTTGCATAGTTGAATTATCGGTTGCATCGTCGTGTCAGTTGCTGGTCTTAGCGTCTAGTTCCTTTAGAGTTTCGAGTTCTGTTCACATTAGTCACGCCGCCGCTGCATCATTATCCCTTCCGCTGTCCACCATCCCATCCATTAATTTCCACCACGTGCTACGCACTGTTCATTGTCATAATCATAGTTGAGGTCATTCACATCTTCGCCTGATCCAATCTGCATCTTATCTAGTTTGTCTTCGAAAGAGGGAGAAAAAAAAGATAGAGGAAAAAAAGAGAGGAAAAAAAAAGAAAAAGAGAGAGAAGAAAAAGAAAAAAAAAGCGTGAGAAAAAAAAA
>NW_021314208.1:0-979 GCF_002162155.2 Triticum dicoccoides | reverse complement strand
ACATAAGCATCGCAGCCCCAAACTTTAAGAAACGACAACTTTGGTTTCTTGCCAAACCACAGTTCATAAGGCGTCGTCTCAACGGATTTTGATGGTGCCCTATTTAACGTGAATGCGGCCGTCTCTAAAGCATATCCCCAAAATGATAGCGGTAAATCTGTAAGAGACATCATAGATCGCACCATATCTAGTAAAGTACGATTACGACGTTCGGACACACCATTACGCTGTGGTGTTCCGGGTGGCGTGAGTTGCGAAACTATTCCACAGTTTTTCAAATGTACACCAAACTCGTAACTCAAATATTCTCCTCCACGATCAGATCGTAGAAACTTTATTTTCTTGTTACGATGATTTTCAACTTCACTCTGAAATTCTTTGAACTTTTCAAATGTTTCAGACTTATGCTTCATTAAGTAGATATACCCATATCTGCTTAAATCATCTGTGAAGGTGAGAAAATAACGATATCCGCCACGAGCCTCAATATTCATCGGACCACATACATCGGTATGATGATTTCCAACAAATCTGTTGCTCTCTCCATAGTACCGGAGAACGGTGTTTTAGTCATCTTGCCCATGAGGCACGGTTCGCAAGTACCAAGTGATTCATAATCAAGTGGTTCCAAAAGTCCATTAGTATGGAGTTTCTTCATGCGTTTTACACCGATATGACCTAAACGACAGTGCCACAAATAAGTTGCACTTTCATTATCAACTCTGCATCTTTTGGTTTCAACATTATGAATATGTGTATTACTACTATCGAGATTTAGTAAGAATAGACCACTCTTCAAGGGTGCATGACCATAAAAGATATTACTCATATAAATAGAACAACCATTATTCTCTGATTTAAATGAATAACCGTCTCGCATTAAACAAGATCCAGATATAATGTTCATGCTCAACGCTGGCACCAAATAACAATTATTTAGGTCTAATATTAATCCCGAAGGTAGATGTAGAGGTAGCGT
>NW_021314207.1:0-2071 GCF_002162155.2 Triticum dicoccoides | reverse complement strand
GATAAGTGTGAGTGCCGAGGATGGCTCTTCCGTAGGAAGATGGAGGCGGATCCTCGGTAGTGTATTGAAGTGGTGAGTAGTGGACTCGTGTGCGCAAAACCATTTCAAGTTGAAGTATCGTAGGATAGTCTAGCCAAGAGTCAAAGCTGGCTTGCTGCAATAACTCCACCAACCCTTCTTGATAATATGCATGTATGTAGGATCTGATGTAAGTCTTGCTGAGTACCTTTGTACTCATGTTGCTATAATTTACATTTTTACAGAAGACGCTGCAACCCCTTCTGATGGGTTCTATGTAGACGTTGACATCAACGAGTAGGCTAAAGACCCAGGTGGTGACCCTGAGCTTGTGAAGGACCACGTAGTATAGCTAGGCTTTCCAAGCCTCTTTTATTTTACTAGTTGTCTGTACTCAGACAATGTACTTCCGCTGCTGGTTTGTATGACTGTATGACTTGTATGTTGGGTCATGAGACCGTACCTTTGTGTATGCTATGTATGGCTCCCTGAGCCTTAAATAAAGTACTTGTGTCGTAGAGTCATGTTGTGATGCTTCGTTGTATTTGCACATATCGAGCATATTGTGTGTATGATTTAAATGCTTGGTATGTGTGGGATCTGACTATCTAGTTGTTTATCTTTAGTAGCCTCTCTTACCGGGAAATGTCTCCTAGTGTTACCGCTGAGCCATGGTAGCTTGCTACTGCTCTGGAACACTTAGGCTGGCCGGCATGTGTCCTTCTTCATTCCTATGTCTGTCCCTTCGGGGAAATGTCACGCTTTGAGTACCGGAGTCCTGCTAGCCCAGTGCTACAGCCCGGACCCACTTGCTGATGACCGACACGTTCGAAGCTGGGTCATGGATGCCTGTCCCTGTAAGTCTGTGCCACTTTGGGTTTACGACTAGTCATGTCAGCCCGGGCTCCTTATCATATGGATGCTAGCGACACTATCGTATACGTGAGCCAAAAGGCGCAAACGGTCCCGGGCAAAGGTAAGGCGACACCCGTGGGGATACCGTGCGTGAGGCCGCAAAGTGATATGAGGTGTTACCAGCTAGATCGATGTGACATCGAGTCGGGGTCCTGACAGCGTTGGCATCAGAGCCGGACTGCCTGTAGGTTCTCCAAGCCAAACTGGTCGATGTTGAGTCTAGAAATTCTTTAGTTATATGTAGGGGAATTGTTTGTGGGTTGGAACGTAAGGCTCTTTTTACTCCTTTATCTTATGACATTCTGATCTGAGTCAGTCCATTCTTCCACCGGAGGTTAAGGAATTAGGATCTGTTCTCTCTATCAGGATCACGTGTTACTAATCAGTAGTACCTTATAAGTTTGATGGATACAAGCCTAGTTCAGTTCTACTACCACATTATGTTGTTAGAATGGATTCAGAACTTTGATATGATGATGTTGAGTGTGTACGAAATCCTTTGTCAAATGTCTCAAAATCCTTCTTGAGCATTTACAGCTGTTATGCTGCCGAAATTTTGCTAGAAATTCTAATGCCTTTGCATTATGATTGTGCTTTCAGATGGCCACTTGCGACCTCAATCAAGTGGTTCGCCTGACTCGATGCCTAGATGTACCCGGCCATACTGCCCAGTTGGTCAGGGTAATGATTGAGGCTGGATACCGCTGGTATCCTGAGTACACGGTCGAAGAGCAATTCTGAGACTTTAATCAAAGCCAGTATCTCTGCACTGTCCGGATATTTCCATCTTATTCTGGATCCACCGAGCCCCTTCACTGCTCCTATGGACTCGGGGTTACTATTGAGATGGCTGTGCAGGACGCCGCCTACTCTATGATGACCATTATGCGAGTCAGATCTGGGTTATTTCGGGATTCTGATTTTCGGTATATGCCAGGCTCACTTCCGGGAGCACAAGGGTATCTCCAGGCTATCTATGCTGACCCCACTCAGGAGGATTCACGGACTCGCACCACTGCTGAGATGCTCGAGGATAAGGACCGTGAAAATCGGGCCTTAAGGTTAGAGCTCTTCAATACCCGTGCTGACCACTGGGCCACTTTGACTCGGTTCGCACCGGCGGTGCAAGCTGGATTTT
>NW_021314206.1:0-1105 GCF_002162155.2 Triticum dicoccoides | reverse complement strand
GGCCGGTGGACTGGGGGGGTGCTCGGCGGCGAGGGGGACCGGATCTGGCGAGGTGGGATAGCGATCGAGATGGAGGGGGATCGAGATCGAGTGTCCATGAAATTTAAAAATATTCATGATAGTTCAAAAAGTACCCATGAAATACAATCGAGAAATGAAGGCTACGATTTAAATACAATCGATCTTAGCTAGCTATCTGTTCACAGTCTTCTTGCCCTTCTTTTTCGCAAATGGAGTTCTTCTGTGGAACGGACGTCCTTTAGGTAGGGTGGTCCTGCTTCTTCTTGTGGTGTATGCTGCTACTTCATCATCGTCGTCATGTTCGATCCTCGGGTCGCCGTACTTGTCGAAGTCTTGCTCATTGGCTACTCCATCCATTCCGATGATCTTCCTTTTGCCTCTCCTCACGACAACATGACTGGGCTTTGGCGGGTCGGTAATGAAGAAGCATTGGTCCACTTGGGAAGCCAGTACCCATGGCTCATTTTTCACGGTGACGTTTGCGCCCGCGGTTTTGGATTTGGCTTCGGGTATAACCATGGTGGTGAAATACCGGTCTTCTTTTATGACGTTCTTGGCCCATCTGACACGGAACATCGGGAACTTCTCTCCAGCGTAGCTCAGCTCCCAGATCTCCTCGATCCTTCCGTAGTATCTGTCCTTGTCGTTACCGGTGTAGGATTCCATCGTTACCCCGGAGTTCTGATAACCATCGCTCTTCATGTCCTTGGCCTCGGTGTAGAATGTGTAGCCGTTGATATCGTACGCCTCATAGGTCATCAGGTTGTGCTCGGCGCCTTGTGACAAGGCGAATATGAGTTGTTCTTCCGCGGAAGAATCCTCATGTAAAGGGTACGACAGAAGCTTCTGCTTGAACCAACGCGTGAAACATGAGTTGTGCTCTTTGAGTATATCTCCGTCCGTCCTCTGTTGGCCTCGGTCATTGTACGTCTTCTTAATAAAGGTTTTGTGCTCTACCACCCAAGGATCGACCACGTCTATGTGTTGTAGCGCGACTAGGTTTGCTCTTTCAAAGTCGGCGAGTCGACCCTCGAAGTCGACATGCATTTCGCGGCGACCCTCACGGTGACCCCATCCAGCGAGC
>NW_021314205.1:0-805 GCF_002162155.2 Triticum dicoccoides | reverse complement strand
CCGTGCCGAGCAAGGCCTACCGCCCCTCTTCGATAAATACGGTGACAAGCAGACCAGGAACTTTGTCAGGGCCCGATACAAGAAGGACCCGAAAACAAAGGAGCTTACCACGGATCCGAAGACCAGGCGGCTTGAGCTTGTTCTGGTAAGGAATACACCCCCGCGTAATTAGCTCCATATGGTTGCATTCTAATTAATGAAGCCGAATTTCTAAATGGTTCACATTCCTTCCGCAGGCGACTGAAAGCAGTAGCGCGGGGTCGACTCAGAGCAACCCTTGGGACACCACTCTAAATAGGGGGTTGAATATAATGAAGAACAAGGATAAGCTCAGTAAGCCGACGTCAGCTGGTCGTGTGGCCGGCAAACGCTTGTCGATAAAATGGGGGTCATACTATACCGCTGGTGTGCGGAAGGAGAAAAAGACCAGCTCGGAAAGCCAGGCGCGAGAGGTTCAAGAACTCAAGGCACAGGTGGCGCGGATTCCGGAGATTGTCCAAGAGCAAGTGGAACAACGACTCGGAGCGACGATCACCGCCCTTGTGCCTACCTTGATCTCGGGGTTGAGTGTGTGGATTGCGGGCGGCCAACAGGGGCCGCCCCCGATTCCTAGCTTCACGGCCAGCAACTCGCATAATGCGATGGCGGGGCCATTGGTGCCTCCGGCGGAGGCGGCATTGGTGTCTCCGACGCCGGCACGGGAGCTTAATGCACCCGGGTGTACGCCGGCCGGCACCTCTTCAGCAAGCGGCCGCTCCGTCAACTGCACGCCCGCCGTTGGCGGTGCCTCGACATTAGCCGAGCT
>NW_021314204.1:12857-13362 GCF_002162155.2 Triticum dicoccoides | reverse complement strand
AAATGAAGTCAGGAAGGGTTGTAAAATGATGATGTGGCTTTGAATGTTGCATTTTTAACACAGAAAAACAAGGGGGTTCAAATAAGTTCAAAAGAAATGAAATCCCTTTGTAACAGACGAGTTTATGTATAAAACCCTGATACTTCGAAGGAGATTGTCTGTTTTGTACACGAAGTGCATCCAGTTTTTGCCGTAAGCCTCTCTACTTGCTTGCACATGCTATGTGGGTGAAATGATGATACCATGCCAACTTAGAACCTTTTCAGAGTTCATTTCAAATGCTTTTCAATTTCATGGTCTTATAGCTGAAAATAATCAGTAAATGCATGAAAAATAACAAATGAAGTCAGAAAGGGTTGTAAATTGATGATGTGGCTTTGAATGGTGCATTTTGAACATAGAAAAACAAGGGTATTCAAATAAATTCGAAAAATGAAATCCCTTTGTAACAGACGAGTTTCCGTATGAAACCCTGATACTTCGAAGGAGATTGTCTGTTTTGTAC
>NW_021314204.1:11038-12674 GCF_002162155.2 Triticum dicoccoides | reverse complement strand
GGTCTTATAGCTCAAAATAATCAGTAAATGCATGAAAAATAACAAATGAAGTCAGGAAGAGTTGTAAAATGATGACGTGGCTTTGAATGTTGCATTTTTAACATAGAAAAACAAGGGGGTTCAAATAAGTTCAAAAGAAATGAAATCCCTTTGTAACAGACGAGTTTCCGTATGAAACCCTGATACTTCGAAGGAGATTGTCTGTTTTGTACACAAAGTGCATCCAGTTTTTGCTGTAAGCCTCTCTACTTTCTTGCACATGCTATGTGGGTGAAATGATGATACCATGCCAACTTCGAACCTTTTCAGAGTTCATTTCAAATGCTTTTTAATTTCATGGTCTTATAGCTCGAAATAATCAGTAAATGCATGAAAAATAACAAATGAAGTCAGAAAGGTTGTAAATTGATAATGTGGCTTTGAATGGTGCATTTTGAACACAGAGAAACAAGGGGGTTCAAATAAGTTCAAAAAATGAAATCCCTTTGTAACAGACGAGTTTCTGTATGAAACCCTGATACTTCGAAGGAGATTGTCTGTTTTGTACACGAAGTGCATCCAGATTTTGCCGTAAGCCTCTCTACTTTCTTGCATGTGCTATGTGCGTGAAATGATGATGCCATGCCAACTTGGAACCTTATCAGAGTTCATTTCAAATGCTTTTCAATTTCATGGTCTTATAGCTCAAAATAATCAGTAAATGCATGAAAAATAACAAACAAAGTCAGAAAGGGTTGTAAATTGATGATGTGGCTTTGAATGGTGGATTTTGAACACAGAAAAACAAGGGGGTTCAAATAAGTTCAAAAGAAATGAACTCCCTTTGTAACAGATGAGTTTCCGTATGAAACCCTGATACTTCGAAGGAGATTGTTTGTTTTGTACACGAAGTCCATCCAAACTTTGCCGTAAGCCTCTCTACTTTCTTGCACATGCTATGTGGGTGAAATGATGATACCATGCCAACTTGGAACCTTTTCAGAGTTCATTTCAAATGCTTTTCAATTTCATGGTCTTATAGCTCAAAATAATCAGTAAATGCATGAAACATAACAAATGAAGTCAGAAAGGGTTGTAAATTGTTGATGTGGCTTTGAATGGTGCATTTTGAACATAGAAAAACAAGGGGATTCAAATATATTCAAAAAATGAAATCCCTTTGTAACAGACGAGTTTCCGTATGAAACCCTGATACTTCAAAGGAGATTGTCTGTTTTGTACACGAAGTGCATCCAATTTTTGCCGTAAGCCTCTCTACTTTCTTGCACGTGTTATGTGGGTGAAATGATGATACCATGCCAACTTGGAACCTTATCAGAGTTCATTTCAAATGTTTTTCAATTTCATTGTCTTATAGCTCGAAATAATCAGTAAATGCATGAAAAATAACAAATGAAGTGAGCAAGGGTTGTAAATTGATGATGTGGCTTTGAATGGTGCATTTTCAACACAAAAAACAAGGGGTTTCAAATAAGTTCAAAAGAAATGAAATCCCTTTGTAACAGACGAGTTTCCGTATGAAACCCTGATACTTCGAAGGAGATTGTTTCTTTTGTACACGAAGTGCATCCAGTTTTTGCAGTAAGCCTCTCTACTTTATTGCACATGCTATGTGGGTGAAATGATGATACCATGC
>NW_021314204.1:0-6614 GCF_002162155.2 Triticum dicoccoides | reverse complement strand
AGTTTTTGCCGTAAGCCTCTCTACTTTCTTGCACATGCTATGTGGGTGAAATGATGATACCATGCCAACTTCGTACCTTTTCAGAGTTCATTTCAAATGCTTTTTAATTTCATGGTCTTATAGCTCAAAATAATCAGTAAATGCATGAAAAATAACAAATGAAGTCAGAAAGGTTGTAAATTGATAATGTGGCTTTGAATGGTGCATTTTGAACATAGAAAAACAAGGGGGTTCAAATAAGTTCAAAAAATGAAATCCCTTTGTAACAGACGAGTTTCCGTATGAAACCCTGATACTTTGAAGGAGATTGTCTGTTTTGTACACGAAGTGCATCCAGTTTTTGTCGTAAGCCTCTCTACTTTCTTGCACGTGCTATGTGGGTGAAATGATGATGCCATGCCAACTTGGAACCTTATCAGAGTTCATTTCAAATGCATTTCAATTTCATGGTCTTATAGTTTAAAATAATCAGTAAATGCATGAAAAATAACAAATGAAGACAGAAAGGGTTGTAAATTGATGATGTGGCTTTGAATGGTCGATTTTGAACACAGAAAAACAAGGGGGTTCATATAAGTTCAAAAGAAATGAAATCCCTTTGTAACAGACGAGTTTCCGTATGAAACCCTGTTACTTCGAAGGAGATTGTTTGTTTTGTACACGAAGTGCATCCAAATTTTGCCGTAAGCCTCTCTACTTTCTTGCACATGCTATGTGGGTGAAATGATGATACCATGCCAACTTGGAACCTTTTCAGAGTTCATTTCAAATGCTTTTCAATTTCATGGTGTTATAGCTCAAAATAATCAGTAAATGCATGAAAAATAACAAATGAAGTCAGAAAGGGTTGTAAATTGATGATGCGGCTTTGAATGGTGCATTTTGAACATATAAAAACAAGGGGATTCAAATAAATTCAAAAAATGAAATCCCTTTGTAACAGACGAGTTTCCATATGAAACCCTGATACTTCGAAGGAGATTGTCTGTTTTGTACACGAAGTGCATCCAGTTTTTGCCGTAAGCCTCTCTACTTTCTTGCACATGCTATGTGGGTGAAATGATGATAACATGCCAACTTGGAACCTTATCAGAGTTCATTTCAAATGCTTTTCAATTTCATGGTCTTATAGCTCAAAATAATCAGTAAATGCATGAAAAATAACAAATGAAGTCAGGAAGGGTTGTAAAATGATGATGTGGCTTTGAATGTTGCATTTTTAACATATAAAAACAAGGGGGTTCAAATAAGTTCAAAAGAAATGAAATCCCTTTGTAACAGACGAGTTTCCGTATGAAACCCTGATACTTCGAAGGAGATTGTCTGTTTTGTACACGAAGTGCATCCAGTTTTTGCCGTAAGCCTCTCTACTTTCTTGCACGTGCTATGTGGGTGAAATGATGATACCATGCCAACTTGGAACCTTATCAGAGTTCATTTCAAATGCTTTTCAATTTCATGGTCTTATAGCTCAAAATAATCAGTAAATGCATGAAAAATAACAAATTAAGTCAGGAAGGGTTGTAAAATGATGATGTGGCTTTGAATGTTGCATTTTTAACATAGAAAAACAAGGGGGTTCAAATAAGTTCAAAAGAAATGAAATCCCTTTGTAACAGACGAGTTTCCGTATGAAACCCTGATACTTCGAAGGAGATTGTCTGTTTTGTACACAAAGTGCATCCAGTTTTTGCTGTAAGCCTCTCTACTTTCTTGCACATGCTATGTGGGTGAAATGATGATACCATGCCAACTTCGAACCTTTTCAGAGTTCATTTCAAATGCTTTTTAATTTCATGGTCTTATAGCTCAAAATAATCAGTAAATGCATGAAAAATAACAAATGAAGTCAGAAAGGTTGTAAATTGATAATGTGGATTTGAATGGTGCATTTTGAACACAGAAAAACAAGGGGGTTCAAATAAGTTCAAAAAATGAAATCCCTTTGTAACAGACGAGTTTCTGTATGAAACCCTGATACTTCGAAGGAGATTGTCTGTTTTGTACACGAAGTGCATCCAGTTTTTGCCGTAAGCCTCTCTACTTTCTTGCATGTGCTATGTGCGTGAAACGATGATGCCATGCCAACTTGGAACCTTATCAGAGTTCATTTCAAATGCTTTCAATTTCATGGTCTTATAGCTCAAAATAATTAGTAAATGCATGAAAAATAACAAACGAAGTCAGAAAGGGTTGTAAATTGATGATGTGGCTTTGAATGGTGGATTTTGAACACAGAAAAACAAGGGGGTTCAAATAAGTTCAAAAGAAATGAAATCCCTTTGTAACAGATGAGTTTCCGTATGAAACCCCGATACTTCGAAGGAGATTGTTTGTTTTGTACACGAAGTGCATCCAAACTTTGCCGCAAGCCTCTCTACTTTCTTGCACATGCTATGTGGGTGAAATGATGGTACCATGCCAACTTGGAACCTTTTCAGGGTTCATTTCAAATGCTTTTCAATTTCATGGTCTTATAGCTCAAAATAATCAGTAAATGCATGAAACATAACAAATGAAGTCAGAAAGGGTTGTAAATTGATGATGTGGCTTTGAATGGTGCATTTTGAACATAGAAAAACAAGGGGATTCAAATAAATTCAAAAAATGAAATCCCTTTGTAACAGACGAGTTTCCGTATGAAACCCTGATACTTCAAAGGAGATTGTCTGTTTTGTACACGAAGTGCATCCAATTTTTTCCGTAAGCCTCTCTAATTTCTTGCACGTGCTATGTGGGTGAAATGATGATACCATGCCAACTTGGAACCTTATCAGAGTTAATTTCAAATGTTTTTCAATTTCATTGTCTTATAGCTCGAAATAATCAGTAAATGCATGAAAAATAACAAATGAAGTCAGAAAGGGTTGTAAATTGATGATGTGGCTTTGAATGGTGTATTTTGAACACAGAAAAATAAGGGGGTTCAAATAAGTTCAAAAAAATGAAATCCCTTTGTAACAGACGAGTTTCCGTATGAAACCCTGATACTTCGAAGGAGATTGTCTGTTTTGTACATGAAGTGCATCCAGTTTTTGCCGTAAGCCACTCTACTTTCTTGCACATGCTATGTGGGTGAAATGATGATACCATGCCAACTTGGAACCTTATCAGAGTTCATTTCAAATGCTTTTCAATTTCATGGTCTTATAGCTCAAAATAATCAGTAAATGCATGAAAAATAACAGATGGAGTGAGCAAGGGTTGTAAATTGATGATGTGGCTTTGAATGGTGCATTTTCAACACAAAAAAACAAGGGGGTTCAAATAAGTTCAAAAGAAATGAAATCCCTTTGTAACAGACGAGTTTCCGTATGAAACCCTGATACTTCGAAGAAGATTGTTTGTTTTGTACACGAAGTGCATCCAGTTTTTGCAGTAAGCCTCTCTACTTTATTGCACATGCTATGTGGGTGAAATGATGATACCATGCCAACTTGGAATCTTATCAGAGTTCATTTCAAATGCTTTTCAATTTCATGGTCCTATAGCTCAAAATAATTAGTAAATGCATGAAAAATAACAAATGAAGTCAGGAAGGGTTGTAAAATGATGATGTGGCTTTGAATGTTGCATTTTTAACAAAGAAAAACAAGGGGGCTCAAATAAGTTCAAAAGAAATGAAATCCCTTTCTAACAGACGAGTTTCCGTATGAAACCCTGATACTTCGAAGGAGATTGTCTGTTTTGTACACGAAGTGCATCCAGTTTTTGCGTAAGCCTCTCAACTTTCTTGCACATGCTATGTGGGTGAAATGATGATACCATGCCAACTTCGAACCTTTTCAGAGTTCATTTCAAATGCTTTTCAATTTCATGGTCTTATAGCTCAAAATAATCAGTAAATGCATGAAAAATAAAAAATGAAGTCAGAAAGGGTTGTAAATTGACGATGTGGCTTTGAATGGTGCATTTTGAACATAGAAAAACAAGGGGATTCAAATAAATTCGAAAAATGAAATCCCTTTGTAACAGACGAGTTTCCGTATGAAACCCTGATACTTCGAAGGAGATTGTCTGTTTTGTACACGAAGTGCATCCAGTTTTTGCCGTAAGCCTCTCTACTTTCTTGCACGTGCTATGTGGGTGAAATGATGATAACATGCCAACTTGGAACCTTATCAGAGTTCATTTCAAATGCTTTTCAATTTCATGGTCTTCTAGCTCAAAATAATCAGTAAATGCATGAAAAATAACAAATGAAGTAGGAAGGGTTGTAAAATGATGATGTGGCTTTTAATGTTGCATTTTTAACACAGAAAAACAAGGGGGTTCAAATAAGTTCAAAAGAAATGAAATCCCTTTGTAACAGACGAGTTTCCGTATGAAACCCTGATACTTCGAAGGAGATTGTTTGTTTTGTACACGAAGTGCATCCAGTTTTTGCAGTAAGCCTCTCTACTTTATTGCACATGCTATGTGGGTGAAATGATGATACCATGCCAACTTGGAATCTTATCAGAGTTCATTTCAAATGCTTTTCAATTTCATGGTCCTATAGCTCAAAATAATTAGTAAATGCATGAAAAATAACAAATGAAGTCAGGAAGGGTTGTAAAATGATGATGTGGCTTTGAATGTTGCATTTTTAACACAGAAAAACAAGGGGGTTCAAATAAGTTCAAAAGAAATGAAATCCCTTTCTAACAGACGAGTTTCCGTATGAAACCCTCATACTTCAAAGGAGATTGTCTGTTTTGTACACGAAGTGCATCCAGTTTTTGCGTAAGCCTCTCAACTTTCTTGCACATGCTATGTGGGTGAAATGATGATACCATGCCAACTTGGAACCTTTTCAGAGTTCATTTCAAATGCTTTTCAATTTCATGGTCTTATAGCTCAAAATAATCAGTAAATGCATGAAAAATAAAAAATAAAGTCAGAAAGGGTTGTAAATTGATGATGTGGCTTTGAATGGTGCATTTTGAACATAGAAAAACAAGGGGATTCAAATAAATTCGAAAAATGAAATCCCTTTGTAACAGACGAGTTTCCGTATGAAACCCTGATACTTCGAAGGAGATTGTCTGTTTTGTACACGAAGTGCATCCAGTTTTTGCCGTAAGCCTCTCTACTTTCTTGCACGTGCTATGTGGGTGAAACGATGATAACATGCCAACTTGGAACCTTATCAGAGTTCATTTCAAATGCTTTTCAATTTCATGGTCTTATAGCTCAAAATAATCAGTAAATGCATGAAAAATAACAAATGAAGTCAGGAAGGGTTGTAAAATGATGATGTGGCTTTTAATGTTGCATTTTTAACACAGAAAAACAAGGGGGTTCAAATAAGTTCAAAAGAAATGAAATCCCTTTGTAACAGACGAGTTTCCGTATGAAACCCTCATACTTCGAAGGAGATTGTCTGTTTTGTACACGAAGTGCATCCAGTTTTTGCCGTAAGCCTCTCTACTTTCTTGCACATGCTATGTGGGTAAAATGATGATACCATGCCAACTTCAAACCTTTTCAGAGTTCATTTCAAATGCTTTTTAATTTCATGGTCTTATAGCTAAAAATAATCAGTAAATGCATGAAAAATAACAAATGAAGTCAGAAAGGTTGTAAATTGATAATCTGGCTTTGAATGGTGCATTTTGAAAACAGAAAAACAAGGGGGTTCAAATAAGTTCAAAAAATGAAATCCCTTTGTAACAAACGAGTTTCCGTATGAAACCCTGATACTTCGAAGGAGATTGTTTGTTTTGTACACGAAGTGCATCCAAACTTTGCCGTAAGCCTCTCTACTTTCTTGCACATGCTATGTGGGTGAAATGATGATACCATGCCAACTTGGAACCTTTTCAGAGATCATTTCAAATGCTTTTCAATTTCATGGTCTTATAGCTCAAAATAATCAGTAAATGCATGAAACATAACAAATGAAGTCAGAACGGGTTGTAAATTGATGATGTGGCTTTGAATGGTGCATTTTGAACATAGAAAAACAAGGGGATTCAAATAAATTCAAAAAATGAAATCCCTTTGTAACAGACGAGTTTCCGTATGAAACACTGATACTTCAAAGGAGATTGTCTGTTTTGTACACGAAGTGCATCCAATTTTTGCCATAAGCCTCTCTACTTTCTTGCACGTGCTATGTGGGTGAAATGATGATACCATGCCAACTTGGAACCTTATCAGAGTTCATTTCAAATGTTTTTCAATTTCATGGTCTTATAGCTCAAAATAATCAGTAAATGCATGAAAAATAACAAATGAAGTCAGAAAGGGTTGTAAATTGATGATGTGGCTTTGAATGGTGCATTTTCAACACAAAAAAACAAGGGGGTTCAACTAAGTTCAAAAGAAATGAAATCCCTTTGTAACAGACGAGTTTCCGTATGAAACCCTGATACTTCGAAGGAGATTGTTTGTTTTGTACACGAAGTGCATCCAGTTTTTGCAGTAAGCCTCTCTACTTTATTGCACATGCTATGTGGGTGAAATGATGATACCATGCCAACTTGGAATCTTATCAGAGTTCATTTCAAATGCTTTTCAATTTCATGGTCCTATAGCTCAAAATAATTAGTAAATGCATGAAAAATAACAAATGAAGTCAGGAAGGGTTGTAAAATGATGATGTGGCTTTGAATGTTGCATTTTTAACA
>NW_021314203.1:0-1762 GCF_002162155.2 Triticum dicoccoides | reverse complement strand
GAGGCGTGGCGTCGTCCAGGGCATCGAGCGAGGAGGGGAGGGCAGGCAAGCAGGGAGAGAGGTGGCGTGGCGCGGTGGCGGGCGCGCGCGCCGGCCACACTCCCCTCCCTCTGTCGGGACGAAGACGACAGAGGAGGGAGGCGGGCTGGGCCGCCTGCTGGCTGGGCCGGCCAGCTGGATGGGCTGCACAGGGAGGAGCCCAGGTAAGCTTCTCCCTTTTATTTTTTTTCTGTTTTCTAATTTCTGACATTTGTTTTGATTTAAATCATATATTAAATCATTTATTTAACTTATGCCAATTTTTGCAGGGGCTAGATATATTATTCCAGAGCTCCTTTAGAAATGGCATAATATTTGGACCATATTTCATATATATAGAAATATATTTCCAATGCAAATATCTATGCCTTAATTCCAAATGCCCAAAATAAATGTCCATGAGCCACTAAAAATATTGGTTTGATTTTTATCTATGTCCAATATTTTCAGAGAGCAACATGAGCATTTTCTTGGACCCTTTTGGAGAAATTTTTATTTGGATCATTTTCAAAATGATTCTGAGGGTTTCACAGATCCCCATTTCAAGTTTCTGATGAAAAAGTAAACATGATGCAACACTCTAATGCATGACTAGCTAGGGTGTGACAACTCACCCCCACTCAAAAGAATCTCGTCCCGAGATTTGGGTTCCTCCGGGAAGAAGGCGGGATACTCGAGTCGAAGACGATCCTCCCTTTCCCAAGTTGCTTCATCCTCAGAATGGTGCGACCATTGAATCTTGAGAAACTTGATATTATGACGTCGAGTGGTACGCTCGGCCCGATCGAGGATACGAATGGGGTACTCTCGGTATGTAAGATTATCTTGGAGATCAAGCGTTTCGTAGTCCACTCCACGGATAGGATCCGAGAAGCAACGCCTGAGTTGAGAAACGTGGAAGACATCGTGGACTCTGGAGAGGTGCGGAGGTAGTTCCAACTGGTAGGCAACTTCTCCTCGTTTGGCAAGAATGCGAAAAGGTCTAATGTAACGAGGAGCCAATTTGCCTTTGATACCGAAACGATGGGTTCCCTTCAGAGGGGTAACCCGAAGATAATCCTTCTCGTCAACCTCGAAAGTCATAGCCTTATGTTTTCGGTCATATTGACTCTTTTGACGAGATTGGGCTGTTTTCAACTTTTCACGAACGATGCGAACTTGTTCTTCTGCTTCCTGAATCATATCCGGGCCAAAGAATTGTCTTTCCTCGGTCTCTGACCAGTTAAGGGGTGTTCGACACCGTCGTCCATAGAGAACTTCAAAAGGGGCTTTACCCAGGCTAGATTGATAGCTGTTGTTGTAGGCGAATTCGGCAAATGGAAGACACTTCTCCCAGTCCATCCCGAATGAGATAACAGAGGCTCGAAGCATGTCCTCTAGAATCTGGTTGACGCGTTCCACTTGACCACTCGACTGAGGGTGGAAAGCGGTGCTAAAGGAGAGACGGGTTCCCATAGCATTTTGGAAACTTTCCCAAAATCGAGAGGTGAAAAGACTTCCTCGATCCGAGTTGATTTCCAAAGGAACACCATGGAGGGACACTATTCGGGAGATGTATAAGTCTGCCAGCTGACTAGCGGTTATACTCTCACGAACAGGTAGGAAATGGGCTACTTTGGAAAGACGATCGACAACGACAAAGATAGCATTATTCCCTCTCTTGGTCCTGGGAAAACCGGTAATGAAATCCATACCAATTCTATCCCATTTCCATTCAGGAATA
>NW_021314202.1:10000-10716 GCF_002162155.2 Triticum dicoccoides | reverse complement strand
AAAATGCAACTATAGGCAAAAAGTAATGCGTTTTTTGTTCTGAGAAAAAAAGCAGTTCGGTGTCATAAAGCAATGCAGTTTCGGCATGCACACACGTGCAGCACTTTGCTTGAATGCCCAAAAATAAATGCAGTTCTCTTATATTGGACAAAGAAGTTCGGCATCAAATGCGATACAGTTCATCAAACACGTATCATACATATAAGCGTGACAAAATGCCAGTTCGCATAGACCGTCACTAGTAGAAAAGGGGGCAATGGTCCAGGCTGGTCCAGCCCATTAGTCCCAGTTCAATCCAGAACCGGGACCAATGGGAGCATTTGACCCGGTTCGTGAGCCCCGGGGGCCGGCCGGGCCACGTGGGCCATTGGTCCCGGTTCGTCTGGACCTTTTGGTCCCGGTTGGTGGGGCGAACCGGGACCAATGGGCCGCACTCCTGGCCCACCACAATTGGTCCCGGTTGGTGGCATGAACCGGGACCGAAGGCAAACCTTTAGTCCCGGTTCAAGCGACTAACCGGGACCAATGGTGGTGCCTATATATACCCCCCTCGCGCAAGAGCAGAGCACACTGCTCTGTTTTTTCTGGCCGAGGGGGAGAGGGCTTGGTGGTCCTCTAGCTCACCTCCTATGCACACAAGGTGTTCGATGGAATGCCCGAGCCACACTACTTAAGGTTTCTCCTCTCCAAGCTCGACCGCCAAGCTCCATTTTCCT
>NW_021314202.1:0-2122 GCF_002162155.2 Triticum dicoccoides | reverse complement strand
AAATGCAGGCGCTGCTTGGAAGGGTAATGGGGCTAGAGGATCGAGAAGAGGAACGAGAAGCAGCAGATCGCAACAAACGACATGCTGAAGCTTCCCCCGAAGCTACCCCGCCATCTCAGCGGAGAAGCAGCGCTGCTTCCACCGAGCTGCTTCAGCCGGAGCATGTCTTGACGGCTCCTGCCAGCTATCCCGTGGATGGTATCACGGAGTCTCAAAATTGCCACATTATGGCGTGATGCATGAATTTGAAGGTCAAGGCGGCTGTTGGCCAAGTTTATCCTAGTGGACCCGGCACAACTTATCACTGCCAGCCGATTCCAGAAGGATTTGCTAAGGTGATGGTGGATGAAATAACGGAGGGATTTGAGGACCTCGCGCTTGAGCACCCTACCGGTGAAGGGGAGACTAGGCTGGGTTCTGCTCTGAAGACTCCATGCCTATGGCGGAAGGAGCTCATCGACCTTTTGAACTGGACGCCTCCGCCTCCTCCTCCTCCTCCGGCGAGTCAGGGCACTCCGCCTCCTCCACCGCCTCCTCCTCCGGCGAGTGACGATCAGGGCACGCGTGGCGGCACTCCGCCTCCTCCACCGCCTCCTCCTCCGGCGAGTGACGATCAGGGCACGCGTGGTGGCACTCCGCCTCCTTCTCCGGCGCGTGGCGGCACTCCGCCTCCTCCTTCTTCGCCTCGCCAGCAACGGCGGAAGAGACCCGCCGCCGCCCCGGCTGCTCCGACGCGTCGTAGTCCTTCTCCTCCGCCTCGTAAGCAAGCACGAAAGAAGACAGATGCCGCAGCCGCTCCGTCTGCTCCGGCGTCTAGCAGCACAAGAAGAGAGAGGCAATACAGATACGGTCCACCTCTAAGGCCTGTAGAGAAGTTACCGTACGAGAGGACCAAGGAGGAAAACGATACGATCGTGCAGGCCCAAGTGAAGGAGTTCTTTGAAGGGGTGAAAGCAAAGATACATCCACCTCCGGAGGAGAAGGTAGATCCGGTGAAAGCAAAGTGCACTCTCGATGCCCTGAGGAAACCACCAAAGTCTCCGCCGAGAACCAACTATGAGCGCATTACTGAACAGACATATCTCCAAGCCAAGCGGTCGGGAACTACTGTCAGTGATAAAAGGTCAAAAGAACAACGAGCAAAGGGGAAAAAATTGCCCAGCTCGGCGAACAAGCACAGCAATCGTGCCCCCGCTCAATGTGTCTAATCCTCCGGGGACGGTGGCCGGTTATGGCAATCTTGAAGATTACCTGCCTGACGATGTACTTCCTGATTTCATGGAGGTGGACTTATTCAGATACGAGTACGGGAAGCCTCTCGTCAAAGATGAAAAGTCTCTGACAACAATGATCCGAAGATTCCATAGTTGGTACATGAAAACCTGCAGAGAGTCTGAGGGGACGAACACTTTGTATCTGAAAATTAAAGAGGAGCACGACCTTGTTTCAAATGATGTGTTGGCTATTCCATTTGAGGAGTTCTTCGAGTTCTTCAATCAAAAGGCCCTCGATAAATTAATGGTCTTTTGCTACTGCCTGTAAGTACTATTTCTGTCATTAGTCTGTATATATAGCTCGGCTCTTTCATTGCATGTATTTATAATTAATTATCCTCAATATATTATGCAGATTGAAGATCGTCGAGTGCAAAAAAATGAAATCTATGATATTGGGTTCATTAACACAAATATCATAGATGTATTTCTGGTTAAAAAGCGCGTCGAAGAGGCCGAGGACAACTTGCTACAATCGTTGATCAAAAATCAAAACAAAGATACCATACTCTTTCCTTACAACGGCCCGTGAGTGTTACTGTCGTGTGCATATTCGGTTTTCCTTATTACTCGAGCGAGGTTAATGTAATTGATGAGTTATGCATGCGTGCAGGTACCACTATATTCTTCTGGAGATTAAGCTTGAGCGTGGACTAGTAACCGTCTTAGACTCCAGACGGAAAGATCCCAGCACCTATGCGGACATGACTGAAATGCTTAGCAAGTAAGTTCAATCGATCATTATGGCACCATATCGGCAACTTTTTGTTCATTTCCTGATATCTCAAGTAATAATAATTATTTTCTTTGTCTTGCAGGGTTTGGAAACAGTTCACCGCACAAGCTCC
>NW_021314201.1:0-1374 GCF_002162155.2 Triticum dicoccoides | reverse complement strand
TTGATATAGATTGCAATCTTTCTTGCCCTATTATTCTTGGTAGACCTTTCCTTAGAACAATTGGCGCGGTTATTGATATGAAGGAAGGGAATATTAGATTCCAATTCCCATTAAAGAAAGGCATGGAGCAATTTCCAAGAAAGAAAGTCAAATTACCTTATGAATCTATCATGCGGGCTACTTATGAATTTAGTGCCAGAGATGGCACTACTTAGATCTATCTTCGCTTGTATGCCTAGCTAGGGGCGTTAAACGATAGCGCTAGTTGGTAGGCAACACAATTTTCTTTGTGTTTTTTGTTTTTGTTCCTGTTTAGTAATAAATCTTGCATCTACCTTCTGTTTAGATGTGTTTTTATCTTTTAATTAGTGTTTGTGCCAAGTAGAACCTATAGGATAACCTATGATGATAGTTGATTTGATTCTGCTGAAAAACAGAAACTTTGCGCGCACGAATTTAGTTTTATTAAATCACAGAAACGTGATTTTGCGTTGATTCTTTTTGCTGATGATCAATAGATAAATTTTCCAGGACTTTCTATTTTGTTAGGACTTTTAGAGTTCCAGAATTTTGCGCTAGTTACAGATTGTTACAGACTGTTCTGTTTTTGACAGATTCTGTTTTTCATGTGTTGTTTGCTTATTTTGATGCATCTATGGCTAGTAAAATAGTTTATAAACCATAGAGAAGTTGGAATACAGTAGGTTTAAAACCAAAATAAATAAAGAATGAGTTCATTACAGTACCTTATGTGGTGGATTTGTTTTCTTTCACTAACGGAGCTTATAAGATTTGCTGTTGAGTTTTGTGTTGTGAAGTTTTCAAGTTTTGGGTAAAGCTTTTATGGACTATGGAATAAGGAGTGGCAAGAGCCTAAGCTTGGGGATGCCCATGGCACCCCAAGACATTCAAGGATAGACAAAATCCTAAGCTTGGGGATGCCCCGGGAAGGCATCCCCTCTTTCGTCTTCGTTCATTGGTAACTTTACTTGGAGCTATATTTTTATTCGCCACATGGTATGTGTTTTGCTTGGAGCGTCGTGTATTATATTAGTCTTTACCACAATCATCCTTGCTGTACACACCTTTTGGGAGAAGCCTACTTGATTTAATTTGCTAGAATACTCTATGTGCTTCACTTATATCTTTTGAGCTTGATAGTTTTTGCTCTAGTGCTTCACTTATATCTTTTAGAGCACGGTGGTGACTTATTTTTGTAGAAATTGCTAGTCTCTCATGCTTCACTTATATTATTTTGAGAGTCTTTTAGAACAGCATGGTATTTGCTTTGGTTATAAAATTGGTCCTAGAATGGTAGGCATCCAAGTTGGGTATAATAAAAACTATCATAGGAAGTGAATTGGATGTTATACT
>NW_021314200.1:0-1096 GCF_002162155.2 Triticum dicoccoides | reverse complement strand
CAGGATCACGTGTTACTAATCAGTAGTACCTTATAAGTTTGATGGATACAAGCCTAGTTCAGTTCTACTACCACATTATGTTGTTAGAATGGATTCAGAACTTTGATATGATGATGTTGAGTGTGTATGAAATCCTTTGTCAAATGTCTCAAAATCCTTCTTGAGCATTTACAGCTGTTATGCTGCCGAAATTTCGCTAGAAATTCTAATGCCTTTGCATTATGATTGTGCTTTCAGATGGCCACTCGCGACCTCAATCAAGTGGTTCGCCTGACTCGATGCCTAGATGTACCCGGCCATACTGCCAAGTTGGTCAGGGTAATGACTGAGGCTGGATACCGCTGGTATCCTGAGTACACGGTCGAAGAGCAATTCCGAGACTTTAATCAAAGCCAGTATCTCTGCACTGTCAAGATATTTCCATCTTATCCTGGATCCACCGAGCCTCTTCACTGCTCCTATGGACTCGGGGTTACTATTGAGATGGCTGTGCAGGGCGCCGCCTACTCTATGATGACCATTATGCGAGTCAGATCTGGTATATTTCGGGACTCTGATTTCCGGTATATGCCAGGATCACTTTCGGGAGCACAAGGGTATCTCCAGGCTATTTATGCTGACCCCACTCAGGAGGATTCACGGACTCGCACCACTGCTGAGATGCTCGAGGATAAGGACCGTGAAAATCGGGCCTTGAGGTTAGAGCTCTTCAATACCCGTGCTGACCACTGGGCCACATTGACTCGGTTCGCACCGGCGGTGCAAGCTGGATGTTCGGATATGCGCGATCTCTATCCTGTGAGATCTGCTCTGCCAGACGTGATGGTTTGGCGTGATGTAGGAGGCATCACCCCACCTCGCGGTCCCCGCAGGCCACCGTCTGTTGGTCCAAGACCTCATCCTAGCCCCTATGGTCCACAAGCTCCGCGAGATCGTCTGTTTCCGGATGATCATGTTGAGCTTCCAGGCTATGGAGGTGACTTCTACGAGGACTACTACGGATCGGTCTGAGTTAGTGGTAGTATCACTAGTTCGCACTAGCTGTGTCGTCTATCGTCCCGCGTGACTCGTGGGATATGACCTAGTTTGTACTCTT